>NC_061117.1:192773645-192831837 GCF_002878395.1 Capsicum annuum | reverse complement strand
TAGGATAGCTTATGATGCATTAAGCATGTTCATATGAGTCACTCAAGGTAATACAAGCTAAGAGTTTTTGAATCCATCAAGTTTTAGTGTTTGATTTTGCAAGGGTCATATTTGAACAAGTGCAACACGATGTTAATGTGGTATTTTGGCTGATTTAGACCCACCAAATTGTATAGAATTGAATTATCTTTCCAAAGATACCAATTTCTCCTTAATCTAATACCCGAGCAAAAAGTTATGCCCATTTTCGTGAGAGACAGTAAGCATAGGCGATTGGTTAGGAACCGCCCAACCCAAGCATAGGCGATTAGTTAGGATCCACCTAACCTAGCTTAGGCAATCACTTGGGCGCCGCCTAAGTCAATTCCCGGTGCCAAAAACACTCTGTTTTGAGTTATTTTAAGGGTAATTAAGTCTTTTAACACTCCTTACACGTCCCTAAACTTAACCTTACGAAATATATAGCTTCTAAACATATTACAACCCTATTATCATCTCAAAGCTCATCGTCCAAGAGCACTAAAAGAGAAAAACAACTAGGGTTGCATAACTAAGCTTGAAGATCCGATTTCAAAGAAATTCCTCCGTCAATCATCAAGAATCTTTCCTTCTAAGATATGCGTGAGTTGATTTGGGATCCCTTTAATCCATAATTCTCAAAAAACCCCCTTTTTCATTATAAAGTATGATTTCTATATTGTTGAGTGTTGATGATCATGTTGTTGATATTGGGTGATTCCCAAGACGGAATCTTCATATATTTTTGTGAATTCATGATATCATATGAGTTGGAAACATGTAAATTTGGTTTTTCATGATGTATAATTTGATGATTTCACCTATGCTTAAGATGTGCATATAAGGTGTTTGATAAAATACCTAAGAAACTAGAAATCATGCAATATAGCTAAATTGTGACTAAGTGAAGGATTCATGATATACCCTTACGTTCCAATGACTTCTATGTTGATAATGTGCCTTGTAAATGTAGTTGGAATACTCATGAACTATTCTTATTAGATTATGCTATGTTTACATACAAATCCTACTTATGAACAAGATGTATGATAACCATGCAATCCACATGAATATTCATGCAATTGGTATATGTTGCCAATATGATTATGCAATGAACATGATATTAAGATTGTGCAAGTACTTCCATGTGATATGAAATCCTTTACAGGAAATAAATTGATGATAACCATGCTTAGCATGAGATCCCTACTTATGATATTATAAATTATGGACTCTACTCTTATGATCAAGTCAGTCATGTGTGTCAGTTTCCTTCCATTGAGTCCTGGGGGTACTTGTAACCGTAAACTATAGTTGAGTGCCGAGATCCAAGTCATGTTTCACGATATCCTAATGCAATCTATGATTCCGTAGACTTCAGTCAGTCATGTGACTCAGAAAAACCTCATGATCTTAGTCAGTTGTCAGATATCAGTAACATTCTGCTAGTCAGCGGAATTCAGTAAGATTAAGTCATGCACAGTCAGTTATTCATGTCTATTCCCTCCAGATGGGAGTAGAGGTTAGCACCGAGTGAACCCAAGGATGGTAACTCACCCGCCAATTCGGGGTGTGATTCTTAGTAGTCATCCTTGTGTTCTAGAATGACGTAGCCACTGTAGGTTGAGACATCTTAACTCGTCATATTAGGATTGATGAGGTGGCTTAAACCATCAGTTTAGGGTTCCCACCATTCTTATTGAGTACCCGCCAGATAAGGGTCACTCATAGGCTGTCCTTACACGTGGCACAGTATTGACACCCTTCCATTCGGGGCAGAGATTGGACCCCAGCTTAGCCATAACGGCATACATGGGGCATGTCGGTTAAACACCACTTCCCACAATTTTAGTATCAGTCTCAGTAAAAGAACTCAGGGCGTTCTTTAGATTTTAGTATGTACAGGACTGTCAGATACAGTCGTCCATGTTATCAATTTTAGTATCAGTCATGACAGTTATCAACAAACTATGTTTTACCTTACAGGTCATGCTATCACGTATTCACGGTCCCAGTTTCTATATATATGTATTTGCACTCCTACATTTATATTAGTCAGTCAGCGTTGTGCATGCATGAAACCCTTTATGTTCAGCCTACCTTCCTCATATACTCAGTACTCCAGCCATACTAATGCATTAGTGCTATCGTGCTTTCTTTTCATGTTACACCATAGGTTCTGAGACATGAGCTCCAGCCCAGCAGTAGCGGTAGCATTCCAGTCGCAGAGACCCAGTGAGTCCTCATTGATTCGAGGATAATATGATTTGATTTATTTATTTATTTCTTCAGTTCAGTTATACGGAGTTAGTTGGAGACGTGTTCCTTCAACTTCTTATTCAGATAGTTTAGAGGCTTAAGATTTACGTTCAGATTGAGTTGTTTTGGGTAGTTTTACCCATATAGTTTTATTCAGTTGAACCTTATGGCCTTACAATTCTATGTATTCTGCATTATTATATCATAATTTGCAGTATACAGGTACAGATATCAGTCATGGGTTAGCTTGTGGTCCTTCAGGGTCATGAGCACCGTGTAGCATTTCGGTTCAGCGAATAGGGGTGTTACAAACTTGGTATCAGAGCCTAAGCTTCAATAGAGTCCTAGGAAGTCTGAAAGTTGCATCTAGTAGAATCTTGTACATGGGTGTATTGCACACCATATTTATGTGTGAGAGTCTATAAGATATTTTAGGAACAGTCTCCTTTCTTCATTATTCATGTCATGCTAGTGAGCATAATCACAAGTTAAACTCTTCAGTCCCAAAAGAATCAGGAAAATTCTCCTTATGTCGTTACTGGTACGTTATAGATTTTTCATGTTCATGTTTATGCTTTGCTAGACCCAGGTGTATCTTTGTCTTTTGTTACTCCATACATAGCAGGCGATTTCGGAATTAGTCTCGAAGTCCTAGTAGAGCCCTTCTCAGTCTCTACCCCAGTGGGTAAAACCATCATATCCCGGTGGGTATACAGGAACTGCCCGGTTATGATATCTCAAAAATCTACGTCAGCAGATTGAGTGGAGTTAGAGATTACTGATTTTGATGTCATTCTCGACATGGATTGGCTTCATTCCTCCTATGACACAGTCGACTGCATAAACAGGATAGTTAAGTTTTAGTTCTTGAATGAGCCCATCCTAGAGTGGAAGGGTAGCATTTTAGATTTTAGTGGTCAACTTATTTCCTACCTTCGGGCAAGGAAAATAATTTCTAAGGGGTGTGTGTATCATCTTGTGCATGTTAAAGGTTCCAGTTCTGAATATCCCATCCTCAAAACAGTCTCTGTTATTAATGAATACTCAGATGTCTTTCTCGAAGATCTTCCAGGCATTCCTCCCAAAAGGGAAATAGACTCGGCATAGACCTTCTTCCGGATACTCAACCCATTTCTATTCCGCCATATAGAATGGCACCAGCAGAACTCAAGGAATAGAAAGATCATTTAAAGGATCTATTATATAAGGGATTCATCAGACCCAAAATTTCTCCATGGGGTGCGCCAGTGTTATTCGTGCGCAAGAAAGACGGTTCTCTTAGGATGTGTATTGATTACCGTCAACTCAACAGGGTCACGATCAAGAACAGATATCCTATTCCCAGGATTGATGATCTATTCGACCAACTTCAGGGTTCCAGTTACTTCTCCAAGATAGACTTCAGATCAGGCGATCATCAGCTCAGAGTTAGAGAATGTGACATTTCGAAGACAGCTTTCTGTACTCGGTATGGTCACTTTGAATTTTTAGTCATGTCATTTGGTCTTACCAATGCCCCTGCAGCTTTTATAGATTTGATGAACCATGTGTTCAAGCAGTACTTGGACATGTTTTTCATAGTCTTTATAGATGATATTCTGATCTATTCTCGCACAGAGCGTGATCATGCAAACCATCTCAGGATTGTTCTTTAGACTCTCAGGGATCACCAGTTATTCGCTAAGTTTAGCAAGTGCAAATTTTGGCAAAGATCAGTAGCATTCCTTGGCCATATTGTTTCCGGTGATGGAATTAGAATACATCCTCAAAAAATTAAGGCAGTAAGAAACTGGCCCAGACCCGTGTCTCCATCAGATATTAGGAGTTTCTTGGGTTTGGCTGGCTATTACAGATGGTTTGTCGAGGGATTTTCTTCTAATGCATCTCCCATGTACAGATTGACTCAAAAAAAGATTAATTTTCAGTGGTCAGATTCATGCGAGAAAAGCTTTCAAGAGTTGAAGACTCGACTCACCTTCGCTCCAGTTCTAGCTATTCCAGATAGTTCAGATGATTTTGTAGTCTATTATGATGCATCCAGAGTGGGTTTAGGTTGTGTACTCATGCATCATGGTAAGGTCATAGCCTACGTCTCTTGACAGTTAAAGCCACATGAGAAGAATTATCCTACTCATGATCTTGAGTTAGCAACGGTAGTTTTTGCCTTGAAGATTCGGAGGCATTATCTCTGTGGAGTTCATGTAGATGTCTTCACAGACCATAAAAGCCACCAGTTTGTCTTTTCCCAGAAAGATCTCAATCTTCACCAGAGAAGGTGGTTAGAGCTCTTGAAGGATTACAACGTGAGTGTTCTTTATCATCCGGGCAAGGCCAATGTTGTGGACGATGCTCTCAGTCAACTCTTCATGGGTAGTATTTCTCACGTTAAGGATAGTAAGAAAAAGATAGCTCAGGAGATCCATCAGTTTGCCAGACTAGGCGTTCGCTTAGTCGATTCTTCAGAGCGTGGTGTATGTGTTCATATTAGTTCAGAGTCATCTCTAGGTTTCGAGGTGAAAGAGAAACAAGACAGGGATCCTAGCCTTGTCAAGCTCAAACAGTCAGTTCAGAATCAGAAAGTCGAGGTTTTCTCCCATAGGGGAGATGGTGTTCTTCATTGTCAGGGTCATCAATGTGTTCCAGGTGTAGGTGAATTGAGATAGTAAATACTTATAGAAGTGCATGGCGCACAATACTCTATTTATACAGGGGCCACTAAGATGTACCGCAACATATGGGAGATCCATTGGTGGAGTGGGATGAAGAGAGATATTGCAAAGATTATGGCTAAGTGCTCTACATATCAGCAGGTTAAGATAGAGCATCAGAAACCTAGTAGTTCCATGTAAGAGTTTACCATTCCTACTTGGAAGTGGGAAGAAGTTAACATGAACTTGTGATGGGTTTGCCTAGAACTCGTCATCAGCATGATTCAGTCTAGGTCATTATAGATAGAATAATCATGTCAGCTTATTTCCTTCCTGTTCGTACTTTTTATACCGCCGAGGATTATGCCAAACTTTATATCAACGAGTTAGTCAGGTTACACGGTGTTCCACTATCTATAATCTAAGACAGAGGTATCCAGTTCACTTCTCACTTTTGGAAAGTATTCCAAAAGGGTCTCGGTACCCAAGTCCATCTCAGCACAGCATTTCATCCTCAGACAGATGGTCAAGCAGAGAGGACCATTCAGACTCGTGAAGATATGCTAAGGGTATGTGCAATTGACTTCAAGGGAAGTTGGGACGACCACTTGACTTTGATTGAGTTTGCATACAATAATAGCTATTATTCTAGTATTCAGATGTCTCTATTCGAAGATCTCTATGGTAGGAGATGTAGATCTCCGATTATTTGGTTTGAAGTTAGTGAGGCCTCAATCATAGGTCCTGACTTAGTATTCGACACCTTAGAGAAAGTTTAGTTGATCAGAGAGAGACTCCGGGCTGCTTAGAGCCGACAGAAGTCCTATGCAGATATTCGTAGAAAGGATCTTGAGTTCGAGGTCAATGAATATGTCTATCTTAAGATCTCTCCCATGAAGAGAGTGAAGAGGTTCAGCAAGAAAGGGATACTCAGTCCCCGGTATGTCGTCCCTTCAAAATTCGTTGTCACTTCGGCAATTCAGATCAAGATCAAGGTAACAGTTCTCCTTAATCTTATTCAGTTTTACATTTATGTTTCTAGTACAAACTTGGTACCTATTAACCATTTCATACTCAGTCATGCATTCATGTGTCAGTTGTCCGTGCATTAGATATGCACAAGTTCAGTATGTTTAGGATGTCAATCATGAGATCAAGTTGCAGTTCTTCTTGTTCAGGATGTTTAGCATATCAGTCATGAGATCAAGTTGCAGTTCTTCATGTTTAGTTCAGGTTCTATTGTCTTGTATCCCTTCTCAGTAAATTCTCATTCGAGGACAAATATTCCCAAGGGGGAGATATTGTAATACCCCGCATGTTTATAAGCTAGGAAGTGAATAAGTATTCCTACGTATGAAATCTCCTATCCTGTGATTCATACTTGAGTACATGACTTACAATGAATATCCTAGTGATAGGATAGCTTATGATTCATTAAGCATGTTCATATGAGTCACTTAAGGTAATACAAGCTAAGATTTTTCGAATCGATCAAGTTTTAGTGTTCAATTTTGCAAGGTTCATATTTGAATTAGTGTAACTCGATATTAAGTGTTATTTTGGCTGATTTAGATCCACCAAATTTTAGATACTCGAATTAGCTTTCCAACGGTACCAATTTCGCCTTAATACAATACCCGAGCGAAAAGTTATGCCCATTTTTGTGAGAGACAGCAAGCATAGGCGATTGGTTAGGTGCCGCCCAACCCAAGCATAGGCGATTGGTTAGGATCCGCCCAACGCAAGAATATGCGATTCATTAGGTGCCGCCTAACCAAGCTTAGGCAATCACTTGGGCGCCGCCTAAGTCAATTCCAGGTGCCAAAAACACTCTGTTCTGAGTTAGTTTAAGGGTAATTAAGTCTTTTAACACTCCTTACACGTCCCTAAACTTAACCCTATGAAATATGTAGCTTATAAACATATTATAACCCTAATATCATCTCAAAGCTCATCATCCAAGAGCACTAAAAGAGAAAAACAACTAGGATTGCGTAACTAAGCTTGAAGATCCGATTTCAAGGGAATTCCTCCGTCAATCATCAAGAATCTTTCCTTATAAGGTATAAGTGAGTTGATTTATGGATCCCTTTCATCCATAAAGCTCAAAAACCCTCTTTTTTATTATAAAGTATTATTTCTATATTGTTGAGTGTTGATGATCATGTTGTTGATATTGGGTGATTCCCAAGATGGAATCTTTATATGTTTTTGTGAATTCATGATATCATATGAGTTGGAAACATGTAAATTTGGTTTTCCATGATGTATAATTTGATGATTTCACCTATTCTTAAGATGTGCATGTAATGTGTTTGATAAAATGCCTAAGAAACTAGAAATCATGCAATATAGCTAAATTGTGACTAAGTGAAGGATTCATGATATGCCCTTACGTTCCAATGACTTCTATGTTGATAATGTGCCTTGTAAATGTAGTTGGAATACTCATGAACTATTCTTATGAGATTATGCTATGTTTACTTGGAAATCCTACTTATGAACAAGATGTATGATAACCATGCAATCCTAATGAACTTCCATGCTATTGGTATGTGTTGCCAATATGATTACGCAATGAACATGATATTAAGATTGTGCAAGTACTTCCATGTTATATTAAATCCCTTCCATACAATACATTGTTGATAACCATTCTTAGTATGAGATCCCTACTTATGATATTATAGATTATGGACTCTACTCTTATGATCAAGTCAGTCATGTGTGTCAGTTTCCTTCCATCGAGTCCTGGGGGTACTTGTAACCTAAAACTATAGTTGTGTGCCTAGAGCCATGTCATGTTTCATGATATCCGAACTCAAGCTATGATTCCATAGACTTCAGTCAGTCATCTGACTCAAGAAAACCTCATGAACTTAGTCAGTTGCCAGATATCAGTAACATTCCGCCAGTCAACAGAATTCAGTAAGATTAAGTCATGCACAGTCAGTTATTCATGTCTAGTCCCTCCAGATGGGAGTAGAGGTTAGCACTGAGTGAACCCAAGGATGGGAACTCACTGGCCAGTTCAGGGTGTGATTCTTAGTAGTCATCTTTGTGTTCCAGAACTACGTAGCCAGCATAGGTTGAGACATTTTAACCCGTCAGATTAGGGTTGATGGGGTGGCTTAACCCATTAGTTTAGGGTTCCCACCATTCTTATTTAGTACCCGCCAGATAAGGGTCACTCACAGGCTGTCCTTACCCGTGGCACGGTATTGACTCCCCTCCAGTTGGGGCAGAGATTGGACCCCAGCTTAGCCATAATGGCATACATGGGGCATGTCATTTAAACACTACTTCCCACAGTTTCAGTATCAGTCTCAGTAAAAGAACTCAGGGCGTTCTTTAGATTTCAGTATGTACAGGACTGTCAGATACAGTCGTCCATGTTATCAGTTTCAGTATCAGTCATGACAGTTATCAGTAAACCATGTATTAGCTTATAGGTCATGCTATCACGTATTCACGGTCCCAGTTTCTATATATGTGTGTTTGCACTCCCATGTTCATATTAGTCAATCAGTGTTGTTCACACTTGAAATCCTTTATGTTCAGCGTACCTTCCTCGTATACTCAGTACTCTAGTTGTACTGACGCATTTGCGCTATGGTGCTTTATTTTCATGTTACACCATAGGTTCCGAGACACGAGCTCCAGCCCAGTAGTAGCGGTAGCATTCCAGTCACAGATACCCAGTTAGTCCTCATTGATTCGAGGATAATATGATTTAATTTATTTATTTATTTCTTTAGTTCAATTTTACGGAGTTAGTTGGAGACATGTTCCTTCAACTCCTTATTCATATAGTTTAGAGGCTTCCAGATTTACGTTCAGATTGAGTTGTTTTGGGTATTTTCACCCACATGGTTTTATTCAGTTGAACCTTATGGCCTTATAGTTCTATGTATTCTGCATTATTATATCATGATTTGCAGTATACAGGTACAGATATCAGTCATGGGTTAGCTTGTGGTCCCTCGGGGTCATGAGCACCGGGTAGCATTCTGGTTAAGCGATCGAGGTGTTACAACAACAAAACCCTCTGTACCCTTAGAATGAGTTAAAACCGGTGCAGTAGTCAACTTGTCTTTCAGTTTCTAAAAAATATTCTCACAAGAGACACACCACAAGAATATCACCTATTTATGAGTCAACTTAGTAAGTGTAGGAGCTATGGATGAAAAAATCTCTAAAAATCTTCTGTAATACCCTGACAAACCCAAGAAGCTCCGAATACCGGTGGGAGTCGTGGGTCTAGGACATTTTCTCACTGCCTCAACCATTTGGGGGTCAACCTTAGTTCCCTTTCTAGAAATAATATACCCTATAAAAGCAATAGCACTAAGACAGAATTCACACTTGGAAAACTTTGCATATAACTCATGATCCTTAACAGTATAAAGGATGATTCGAAGATGATTGGAATGATCTTCCTCACTCTTAGAGTAAATCAAGATGTCATCAATAAATACTATGATGAATAGATCTAGAAACTGATGAAACACCCTATTCATGATTTCCATAAATGTTGTGGAGGCATTAGTCAGTTTGAAAGACATGACTATGAATTCATAATGACCATACCGGTTTCGAAAAGCAATTTTAGGAATATAAGCCTCCTTGACCTTCAATTGATGATACCCCAAACAAAGGTCTATCTTAGAGAAACATTTGGCACCCTGAACTTGGTCAAAAATATCATCGATTCTGGGAAGAGGGTATTTATTTTTAATTGTGACTTTGGTCGGCTGACGGTAGTTTATACACATACGGAGGTAATTGCCTTTCTTATGAACAAAAGTACTTGAGTACCCCCAGGGTGAGACACTAGAACAAATAAAGCCTTTATCAAGAAGGTATTTTAATTGTTCTTTAAACCCTTTTAATTCTATAAGAGCCATTCTATATGGTGGAATAGAAATAGGATGGGTGTCTGGCAATATTTAAATGCGAAAATCTATCTCTCTATCTAGTTGTATTTCGGGGAATCATCAGGAAACACTTTTGGGAATTCATTAACTATAAGAACAAACTGGAGGGAAGGACTTTTGGTGCTAGATCCTTTGACCCAAACAAGATGATACAAATAACCCTTTGATATGACCCTACGGGCTCTAAGATACGATATGAATTTCTCTCTAGGTACAAGAGAATATCTCTCCCACTCTATTATTGACTCATTAGGAAAGGAGAAGGTGACCTTTCTAGTTCTACAATCTAAGCTATCATTACATGAACAGAGCCAATCCATTCCCAGAATAACATAAAAATCAATCGTGTCCAGTTCTACTAGATTAGCCACGGTATCGCGATGAATAATAGACACACCACAATTTCTATAAACTCTCCTAGCCATTATACAATCACCAATAGGAGTGGAAACATAAAAAGGTTTCGGAATATCTTTGGTCTCAAAACCAATAGCCATAATACAATCACAAACAAGAGTGGAAACATAAAAAGGTTCCGAAATATCTTTGGTCTTAAAACCAAAATTAACTGTCATGTAAGGGGTCACATAAGACAGGGGATATCTCGTAACACATACACATAGTGGAGGACCCAGGATTGAAGGATAGTGGATGCTTAAACAAATTTTAAAATGAAAAAAGTAAAAAAAATCACCTCAATGAGGTTCGAACCTAGGACCTCCTCCAATGAAGAACCTTAAGATTAACCTAAATGCCAATACACGCAACCAATTTTTGTTATAGTGGGTGCTTTTATATGTTTTATACCTATTTCCATATATTTCCTATGTAATTATACCTATTCCGCATCGAGTTTAGTGGATGCTAGAGCACCTAAAATACAACGTAGGTCTTCCACGACATACAAATCATGGGAGAAAATCTGTAACATGCCCGTAACAATATCTGGTGAAGCCTCTGAATCCTGGAGGGTAGAAAAGGAATGCAATCGGTTGCGACCACCTTCAGTAGCAGAAGTAGTACCTTTAAGTGGTGGAGCTGTAGAATTTGCCTAGGACTTAGCATCTCCAAAATTTCCTCTATTTGAGGGAAAATCCCTCCTGATATGTCCTGGCTAGCTAAAGGTATAGCACACATGACTATCAAATTGAAACTTTCCCAGATGATCTTTTCCATAATTTCCATAGTGCGTGTATGACCAAAAGGTTTGAGATACACTCCTTTAGGACTGAGTGCCCTGCTTTCTCGACCTACTATTAGACTGGAAATTATGAAACTGCTGATCAACTAGAGGTCTGGGCATCGAGGAACTAGCTGAAGACTAAGCATTGCTCTAAAATTTCTTCTTAGACTAATTCTTATCCCATTTGCCACCTTGTTGTTGACTGACAATCTGATCTGAAGACTTAGCTCTCTTAGCCTGTCTTTCTCTTTCCCTTACCTCTTCCTACCTCTTATTCTCCTTCTCCAGCTATTGCATATGAACTGATAACTTGGAGATATCCATATCCTTATTCAGTATCTCCCCCTTGTATTCTAACACCAATTCATTCGAGAGACCAGACGTGAACTTCCTTATACGAGCCCTAATATTTCTCATTAACTCTGGAGCATAACAGGATATTTTGGTGAACTTCAATGTATATTGTTTGACACCCATCTTTCCTTATTTCAGATGCATGAACTCTTCAGCTTTTTCTTTCCTCATCTACTGGGGAAAGAAATGATCCAGGAAGGCATTTACAAATTTACCCCATATAGTAGGTTCTGTACTCTCATCTCTCAAATATTCCCACTCACTGTACCACTGGCTAGCTACATCCTTCAAATGATAACCTACTAACTCAACCCCTTCAACCTCACTAGCATGCATGACCCCTTCAACCTCACTAGCATGCATGACTCTAAATATTTTCTCCATTTAATTAATAAACCCTTGGGTATCCTTCTCAACCTTTATGCCAGTAAAGGTTGGTGGGTTCAGCCTCATGAACTGACCAACCCAAGTAGTTTCAAACTAACCAACAATAAAACTTGCATCTCCAAATCGACGGGACTAAGAAGCCACAAGCTGAGCAATCATGTGGATAGATTGTCGGAACTCAGCATTCGAGACTCCTCTCTGGGGAGGCTATGAATGGTTAACACCGGGTTGAGGAGCCCAAGGTGGACTAGTTTAAACTAGAGGAACTCTTAGAGTAGCAGTGAATTCTAGGGTACGAGCTCCGTGGCGGGTCCTCATCCCATGAGTAGGGCGCACATCATCAGTATAGGCATCCTGCTCATTAATTTTACAGGGAGGCATGATCTGAAATATAGGAAATCATGAGTTAGGGGAACATTCAGAATCCATAGCAAGAACTAAAACATGAATAAAGAGAAACATTCCTAAATGCCTAGTATCTCCCTCCTTATAAGTGTAGCGCGCTACATACCCATAAAAAGGACTCTACATGGTGTGACTTTGTAGACACCCTAGGACCCTAAATCATGCTCTGATACCAAGTTTGTCACGACCTAAATCGAGACCCTGTTCATGACGAGCATCCTGAACCATGAAGACCCAAGAGACCCCTTAGCATATAATCATAAGCATAACTTATCTATTACAATGATACGGAAGATAAACTGAAAACATAGTAATTTTATTATTCCAACTTAACAATTCGGGACATAAGCCCAAAAGAGAACCCAAACCCATTTAGAACAAGTCTACAAAGTCTCTACTGAACTAAACTAATAATCTATCTAAAATGGGTACAAGGCCCCCTATCGGACCATAAACTAGAAGCAAGAGAACCCAACACATGTGAAAAGATGCCTTACAAAGTAAGGGAGGCTCACAAACTCTAAACTCTTGGAACAATCTACTGAGACCACGGGACTGGGCCTCTGAACCTGAAATGTAGAGGGTCAATACTCAAAGGTACTGGTACATAGAACAATCCAAAATAACATGTATTTTATACAACATAGGTAAGAGAATTACATAAATCAATTTAGCATAAAAATTGAAAACACATGGGCCTAGTTTAATTATCTTCAAAACATCTTCTTAAAATCATGACTAAACTCTTCATTTCTCTACTGAGGTAGATGGTACACCGTACAATATATAATTCCATAGGCTATATGGAATTCGTCCTAGACTCGGCAGCTAAACCCCCAACCCAAGTTTGCCACGAGGGCCGGATCTCTGCATCTCTACTATGCCACAAGGACGCCTGCAGTATACAATCTCCTATTTCAGTGCAACTTAAAACCCATGTCGACAAATTATGGTTTCAAGTAATGAGTTATCTAAACTCGAGCCTTCTTCAGGTAACCATCTAACTCTATCTTTAAGACCCATTTTAGACTCTTAAAAATCATGCTTTGTTCTTATAGACTAATTCTCTCTTATTCTATTTAGGGAACATTATAACAGGGTATCATCATACCTAAATGTAATACCCCGTACTTCTGCCTAGCATGAAATCATCCCAAGAATGTTAGAACTTACTATGAAAGATGAATCCATCTTTTGTACACATGGAATTTTTAATATTTTCACTTTTTTTCATGTGAAAATTGAATTAGCTTTCAAACTATACCAATTTCGTGAAAATCTGACATCGAAATAAAAAGTTATGGCCGAAATACAGAAAGCAGCCAAACTGCCTAAGTGCGACGGTAAGAGTCGATGGACCGTCGATCTAGCGATGGATCGTTGCCAATGCTATTTCATCGAGGCAGTGAGACCATCTTCTGCCTAAGAGTGATGGCTCAGGTTGACGGACCGTCGAGCTAGCAAGGGACCATCGCCCAACGTCAATGGAAGAAAGGTAGTGAACCCCTATTCTGCCCAGGTGCGACGGTCAGGACCGACAGACCGTCGACCTAGCGATGAACCAAATCACCCATCATCACAACCCCATTCAGTTATTTTAAAGTCATTTTTAAAAGGGTATTTAGGTCTTTCTCCATCCATTTTAACCCCTAATTGTATCAGACCAAGGTTCATAAGTTCATTATCCATCTACAACTCCAAATTAGGATTTTTTTTTTTCAAAGATAATTCCTAAGAAATAAAATCCAAATAGTTCTTTAAGAAACTAAAAGATTCAAGTTCTTCAAATCCAAGAACTTCAAGAAACTCATAACCCAGGTATGTCATGTGTTGATTCATGGGACTCTTTCACCCATAAAGCTCAAGAATCTCTTTTCAAAATCTAAAATTTGTGTATTTATAAATATTCATGATTTAAATAGAATTAAAATTCATGTTCATGATGTTGTGGGGTTTTGATTCATGTTTTAAATCATATATTCCAATGATTGGCCCTTGTATATGAAGATTTGCATAATAATTATGATAAAACCCCTTTAATTTACAAGTTGATTGATGTATCCATGATTATTAGATGTGTTGATGATTGTATAACCAAAGCATGCTCCCCATGTGTTTGATTAAATGCCTATGTGAAGGAAGAGTGTCATATTAGTATAATAATATGAATCCCCATTCATGTACAAGTTCATACATGTCAAGTGTTTGATGAAATAGCTTAGTCAATGAATTATGGATATATGTGTGGCCATTGTGGTTCTTTAGAACTTGTACTTTATGAATTCTCCAACTTATTATATTATGGATTGTTGATGTGATCATGTATTCAAGAAAGTCATGCTTTGTCAGTTTTCTTCCATCGAGTCCTGGGGGTACTTGTACTGGAAAAATATAGTTGTGTGCCTAAAGTGAGTGCCATAATTTCATGATATTCTCAGTCAAGTCATGATCCATAGAATTTAGTCAATCATGTGACTCAGGAAAGCACAGTAATACAATAATGTCAGTACTATTCCATCAGTCATGGAAACTCAGTTAAATCAGTCCAGTTCAGTTCAAATAATCATGTTCAGTGTCTATTCAGATGGGAGTAGGATTCAGCACCGAGTGAACTCAAGGATGGAAACTCACCTACCAGTTGAGGGTCTGATTCTTAGAAGCAATCCTTGTGTTCCAGAACAATGTAGCCAGCGTAGGTTGAGACATCATATCCTGCTATATGAGGGTAGATGAGCTAGCTTAACCAGTTATATGAGGATTCCCACCATTCTCACTAGAGTTACCTGTTATATGAGGGTTACTCACACATTGTCATCACCAGTGGTGCGATATTGACACCCTTCCACTTGGGGTTATAGATTGGACCCCAACTCAGCCTTAATGGCGTATTAGGGGCATATCAGTTAGATGACTACTACCCACAGTTTCAATTATAGAATCGAGACTGTCAGTGTGATACCCTGAGTTTTTCCCGTTAAATATTTTGCTCCCAAACTTTTTGAGTCGTTAAAGCATTTTTATCTTTCCAAGAGAAGCTTAGCACTCAACAAAAAACTGCTAAGTGTTGAAACTTTCTCATTTAGACCTCTGATCTTCGGGTATTTATTTGATGACCTTTTCGACATCCATTTTTCAATTTTCAAATTGCGCTACAATGGGGAAAGGTTGTAATACATCCTGAGTGAGTTTCAGAATTTTTGGAGTAGCATAAGGGCACGTTTGGGTGCCCAAAATAGTGGTACCATGCGATTAGAATGCTTCAGAAATTTTCAGTATTTCAGGGCCAACTTTAAAGTATCATCACTTCCTGAATATAAGGAACTGGTAGATCTAATATATATCAAATGAAAGCTCTTTGAGTCTTATTTCCAATGCAATTGGTTTCACCCCATTCCAACATCAGAGTAATAAGTTATGATCAATTTATTTCGGTATGTCAAATCAGTAACTGAGGGACGGATTTGATTTGGGTCAACTTCAGTCGATCATAATTCCTTATATATGACGAACTGGGTGGCCTACCATATATAAAATTAAATATCTTTGAGTTATCTTTCCAACGATATAAATTTCATAAAAATCAAATACCCAAATGAGGAGTTATTCAGTTTTTCGTGGCCAAGGTACGCAGGATTTTTCTGCCATTTTTTCACTTTTCTTAAAGGCAATCCAGTCATTTCACCCTTGCCCCATTTCGTGGAAATAAGCATAAAAACTGATTTTGGGCATCAAAGTCTGTTATTTTCAAAAAAAATTCTAAGAAAGAAACCCTAAACCTCTAAATTCTCCTTCCTAAATCTTCCAATTCCACCATGAAAATTCCAAATTAATCCGATAAATGAAGTCCCCATTCCGAGCTCTTCGAGATGCACCAATCAATTTCATGAATAGTGTTCCGAGGTAAGAATTCATTCCAATCTATAATTTTAAGGTATGTGGAGTTTGAACAAGAATAATTCTTCCGTTCTTGTGCCCGTATCTTTAATTCTTATTATGGATTACTATGAGTTTGGCAAATGAATTTATTTCCAAGATATCTTACCATGAGATTTTGATTATGTATATATGTAAATTGTTCAAGCTTGCCAATTATGATTATTTAATAGATTCGTATGATTCTGTAAGTTGAATTATGTCTAAATAATTCGATTATGAACTTATAAAGATTTGAATTGTAAGTCTTGAATCACATGAGTATTTGACTATTTTCGTTCTATGAATTGAGATTTAATATTGGGATTCTTGATTTTTCTATCAAGAATTGATATATTTTTAACATGTATCCACGTTTTAAGTTCAAGAATGAATTATTGATATTTCCAAGTGTTTTTGAGCCATGTGTCAAATTTTGAGCTTCTTTATGATGATTTGAGTTATTGGGTATATTAATATCGAAGTTGCAATGAGTCTTGGTATTTTTCGGATGATTTTGATGAGTTAAATTATTGAAAATATTACGTATTGAGTCTTCATATCCTTGTCCAAATGTCGAGTCGGTTATGGTTCAATGCATTGATACCCTGTTGATGTTGAGGAAGATTAAAATGTTTTGAGCTAAAATATGTTGAGTTAGGAATCCACAAATTGATATGATTTGATAAATAAGAAAGAGATTTGATTTGGTCTTTATGATAGACCCTTGTGATGTTGTGGTGGATTTCTTAACGCGTTCTGAGCTTGTCGGGGAGTAGTACTTAGCACTGAGAGGGAAATTTGGTATTTTCCCAAACCTATGTGCCACCGTAGGGTTGTTTGATGATGATATTATTGGCCAGAGAGCCCGATTATGATTATTGTAGTTTTAAGGTCGTACTCCCTGGCAAAGAGTATGACGCTCCCCGCCAATGAGGGTTTCAAACATTGGTATTCCACGTAGCTCACGTGGGGTTGTCGGTTATAGTAAACTCCCGTGTCCATAAGATTAAGTTTCTTGAATTACCAAGTCACTCTGAGATTTGAATCAAAGAGTTGAGATGTTTATGATATTTTATGGTTATTTATGATGATTTATAATTACCTATGATGATTTTTGACGATATGATAATTTATGATGATTTAGGATGATTTATCATAATTTATGATTTATAATGATTTACGTGGATTACGAGATTTTATCATATGAACTGTTTATTATAAAATTACAAAAAGTATGATTTGATATAACTCAAGCAAAGTGAGTCATCATTGTTCGTATGCATGTTTTCATGAAATTGATTATACTATTTATATTGTTGCATGCACCCCCACATACTCAGTACATTTCAAAGTGCTGACCCACATATCTCAATGGGCTACATTCTTACCAAAATGTAGGTACAAGCTATAGCACATATATCATGTTCAGCTGAGTTACATCTCTCGATCGGCAGGTAATTAGTCCTTTTGATTCAGAGACTTGAGTTGTTCAGATTTGAGGTGTATTGTATTTTCTGTATTCAGTCATATTGAGTAGGGGTAGTTAGGAGTCATGACCCGGCTATCTTTGGTCAATGCTAGCAGAGTCTTCATAGACAGTCACTAGTAGTCAGTGTATTCAATTTCAGATTTGCATATATATAAGCAGAATTGTGATCGTGTAAATTTACTTTCATGTTGTTCAGACTAAGTTATGGGTTGTTTCCGCATTATTCCTTCTATTTTATGTATTTTATTCAGTTGCTTTGGGTTATGCCAGATGAAGGGTTAGCTTGGGATCACTTGTGACCTTAAGCACCGTGTGATGTCTCGGGATCCGATTTTAGGGCATTACAAGCTTGGTATCAGAGTACAGAGTTCAAGTGTCCTAGGGTGTCTATGAAGCCATGTCTTGTAGAGTCTTGCGGACCGGTACGGAGATGTCTGTACTTTTCTTCGAGAGGCTACGAGGCATTTAGGAAAATATTCCCTTTCTTTTAAGTCGTAGATCGTGTTGTGGAAAGGTTCCTTAAGAAATTCATACGTGTTCATATCTTGCATAAATTGGGCCATTTTGCCTCGTTCTAAAATACCGGATATAGTCAAGCATAAATCCTTATAGATGGTGCTTTCTTAGATAATCTCCTCTAATATTACGGGCTTGTAAGTGAGCTAGAAAAAAAATGATTTCATTAGTGCTCTTGAGTTTCGAAAAATTGAGGTGTCATATGTACGTTCTTGAAGGTTGTGCATTAAGCCTATGTCAGAAGTGTTTTTGGATTTCTCCCTAGTATTCATGATGTGATTTTATATTTTCCTTATCCGTGTACTAATGTTGAGATAGGGTGATCAAATAGTTCCAATTTCCTCTCTTGATTATATTCTTGGGCTTACTAGCAAAGGTTCCATAGCTTTCAAGATGTACCCTCATCCCTCTTGAGTCATTCAGTTGAGACAAAGCGAGACACATATTCTCGGATCCTTGATTATGGTGTACCAGGCTTTTATTTCTTGAAAATATTTTTTGATCATCTTTTGATGAAAACTTGAAGTCTAGTGAAGTCGTGTGGGACTTATTTCGATTCACTAGCATAATTGTTTTGATATTTATTTCCTTTTTCAAAATACAAAACCAAAGTCTAGTGAAGCCGTGTGAGGTCTGCTTCAATTCACTAGCAGCTGGCTGTTTACTCTATTGTTCTTGCATTGGTTGGAAACGTGATAGAAGGAGGTGTTAATAAATTATTATGGCATAGGCCATGGAATTATGGATGATTATTGTCGTTATGAGGTTTTGGTGGACTAGTATGTTTGGGGTGTTTGATAGATGGAAATGGTTGTTGAGATTGTTGTTAATCATAGTCAGAGTGAGTTGTTAAGTTTGTATAGCGGGTGATGAGAAAAATGAATTTGATGATTGAATTGCTACGACGTTAGTGACAGGGAGGAGATTTAATAGGTTTGAACTGTATGTATGGGAGCTTAAGTCTATTTGTTTGTGATCAAGTATGATATTGTATATTGAGGTAATAGTATGCTCAAGGTGTTATGGGGATTTTTTTTAAGTTATTAAATGTTAAGCAGTTAGTGTTATCCTTGATCGGGTAAGTATGAATGAGGATATATGGTATATGATGTAATTGTGAGTTAACATGGGCATTAGAGGTTGACGAGGGTGTTAGTTTGAGATGTGATGTTAGTAAAGCACGAAAAAGTTAGTATGGTTTAGCGAAGGTTTGATGTATCCATGGTAAGTGCTAGAATCTAAGCTGCGGAGTGCATAAATTATTGTATAATAACTTTTGAAGTTGTCTAAGTTGGTGGGTATTTGAGAGTTATGTTAAGAATGGGTTTTGCGCTCGCGGGCGTAGTTATGCGGGTTAAGTTATGGATCTTGTGTATGGGTATATATGGGGACCTAGAGTAAAGCGAATATTGTGGACTACATTTTGTATGGTGATTCGTTGACTCAGAGTATTGGCTTAAGTCTAAGGGGGAGATAGTAGATTAACTAAGTTAAGATTACGGGATTCAGGTAGGTGTATCGGTGGGTTGCAAGTTGGTGGTGAGAAGTAGTGGTGTTGATCCTATTTTACCCCAGCATTTTCAATGACTTTGATATCTTCGCATTCCTTATGTTTCATTCCCCCGATCATAATACATGTTCATGCATATCATAGGAAAATATGTATTCTCCTAACTATTGAATTATGGAGCCCCAATTTTTCTAGCGGTCGAAATCGACATTCCATAAGCTATAGACTCCAAACTCAAGTTACGCGGTTCATAATGCATGTGCTTAAGTTTTATTATATGTTCAAGTTCATTCCACCGGTAACACCCTTAGCGACCAATAAGATTCAATTTATGTCCTGGATGTCCTTAATCTTTAATCTTGATTTAGGTTAAATTCATGCATTTGATGCCCTAGTTCTCCGGCCTTAATAACCGCACCAAGTCATACACAATATCCCTTCATATTCTACCCTTTCATGACTTTCCATTTGTCGAGGGAGTGTGGATGAACAGTGGTGACGATAGGAGAGAGTGAGCGGATTTTTCTTGATAAAGATTGTGGCATGTTCATTTTAGCTAAGGTGGCAATGGAGTAAGCTTGAGGCTAGGCTTTTGATGGATGTCATGGTTATTTGAAGCATTTCATTTTGTGTTTGTGAAAGTGGTTGTGTGATGGTTTATCTAGGTTTGTAGGTGGGGAATTATTGAAGTGAAGTCTTGTGCATGGCTTAGTTAATTGTAGAATTTGAAAAAGGTGTTTTATGGGTTTTTATTAGGAGTGTATACGTAATTATAAATATAGGCTTGAACATCATGTGTATATATATGGACGGAGATAAAAGTTTATATTATCGATAAGTTTTGGTGTCTATGTTGATTTAGAAGTCTAAGCTAAAAGCTCTTGTAAATTGATCTTGCATAGCACTCATGTATTGTGAATATATCTCCTGTTTGAGGATATTAGTTGCAAGCCTTGGCCTTGATATAATTTGAATTGTGTATATGCCTATGAATAGTTCCCTAAGCTTCAAGACTTGTTGATATGAATATGATGGTTGAAAATGGTGAGTATTAAGTGGATTAGAGTTGATTGAGTGGTAATAAGAATTATCTATGCGATGAGGAATTGTAACAATGTGGATGTGTGTAAATTTATAATTCGGAATGGTGCTATGTTACGGTGTTAGGTGGAGGAATTGGTGACTCCAAATTAAGCTTGAAAATGAGGAGAGATAGTTTGGCTTAGTTATATTTGAATAGCTAAGATTGCAAATGCCTTGTGAGAATTATGAATTGAATCAAGTAAGTTTGGTATTTGGGCAAAATAGTATTACGGAGAAAGGGTGTACGAAGCGTATTGATAAGCTTGAAAGTAAGTTGTACTGCGTGGGGTCTAGTACTTTTATTTTGATATAAAACTGATCGACCTACGCTCCGTACTTAAAATTGGGGTCGAGTTATAAATCCTTATTTCAGTATACATACATACATATATATATATATATATATATATATATATATATATTTATATATATATATATATTGTTCTAACGATATCGCAAACCCAATTGCTTCCTAGTAGCGTTGAAAGTTCCTTGGAAAGATTTTGAATCATGTCCTATTTGAATGAGAGCATGTCTTGATTTGGTCCGTGCACCTAGAAATTCAACTTGATAGTTATTCCAATGGATTCATATATTTCTTCCATCTTCCGATGTGGTCCAATCTCACTACTTAAAGTTTCGTGAGCATAACCATTTCAAGAATGATTTATTTGCGTCGAAGCGAGTTACCAAATTTTATTTAGCCTTTGCTTTTGTTCCCGACCCAATTATTAAGCCATGGGTCGATCATAAAGTGTCCCGTGTATCAATTAGTATTATTCGGAGAGAACCGATTCCAAGAGGGAGATATTGTGATATCCCGAGTTTTCATATCCTAGATCTTTCATCTCTTTCTTTGTGAATGAGGATTTAAATCGAAGTTAATAATTTTTCCGTCATCCAACTCTTTTAGTAATAGACTCAACTATATCGTTGTGATTATCATGAGCTTATGCGTCGGAAAGTACTCCAAAGCTTAGAAAAATATTAACTTGTTCATCAAGCTATTTAAGTTGCGTATCCTCAATTTTCCATGCCTTCCTAACCTAACGAGCGACATTCGGGGGTGAATGTTTCCAAGGGGGAGATGATGTGATACCCCAAGTTTTTCCCGTTAAATATTTCGCTCCCAAATGTGTCGAGTCGCTAAAGCCTTGTTATCTTGCCAAGAGAAGCTTAGCACTCAAAAAAAAAATTGCTAAGTGTTGAAACTTTCTCATTTAGACCTCTGATCTTCGGGTATTTATTTGACGACCTTTCCGACATCTGTTTTTCGATCTCAAGTTGTGTTGCGATGGGGAAAGGTCTTAATACATCCCGAGTGAGTTTCGGAATTTTTGGAGTAGCATAAGGGCACGTTTGGGTGCACAAAACAGTGGCACCATGCGATTAGCATGCTCCAGAAATTTTCAGCATTTCAGGGCCAATTTCAAATGATCATCACTTTCTGAATATAAAGAACTGGGAGATCTGATATATATCAAACGAAATCTCTTTGAGTTTTATTTCCAATGCAATTGGTTTCACCCCATTCCAACATCAGAGTAATAAGTTACGATCAATTTATTTCAGCATGTCAAATCAGTAACTGAGGGACAGAGTTGATTTGGGTCAACTTTGGTCGATCATAACTCCTTATATATGATGAACTGGGTGGCCTACCATATATAAAATTAAAGATCTTTGATTTATCTTTCCAACGATATAAATTTCATAAAAATCCAATACCTGAACAAGGAGTTATTCAGTTTTTCATAGCCAAGGTACGCAGGATTTTTCTGCCATTTTTTTAATTTCCTTAGGGGCAATCCATTTATTTCACCCTTGCCTCATTTCGCGGAAATAAGCATAAAAACTAATTTTGGGCATCAAAGTCTGTTATTTTCAAAAAAAAATCCAAGAAAGAAACCCTAAACCTCTAAATTCCTCTTCCTAAATCTTCCAAATCCACCATGGAAATTCCAAATTAATCTGATAAATGAAGTCCCCGTTCCGAGCTCTTTGAGATGCACCAATCAATTTCGTGAATAGTGTTCCGAGGTAAGAATTCATTCCAATCTTTAATTTTAAGGTATATGGGGTTTGAACAAGAATAATTCTTCCGTTCTTGTGTCCGTATCTTTAATTTTTACTATGGATTATTATGAGTTTGGCAAATGAATTTATTTCCAAGATATCCTACCATGAGATTTTGATTATGTATATATGTAAATTGTTCAAGCTTGCCAATTATGATTATTTAATAGATTCATATGGTTCTGTAAGTTGAATTATGTCTAAATAATTCGATTATGAACTTATAAAGATTTGAATTGTAAGTTTTGAATCACATGAGTATTTGACTATTTTCGTTCTATGAATTGAGATTTAATATTGGGATTCTAGGTGTTTCTATCAAGAATTGATATATTTTGAACATGTATCCACATTTTAAGTTCAAGAATGAATTATTGGTATTTCCAAAATTTTTCGAGCCATGTGTCAAATTTTGAGCTTCCTTATGATGATTTGAGTTATTGGGTATATTCATATCAAAGTTGCAATGAGTCTTGATATTTTTCGGATGGTTTTGATGAGTTAAATTGTTGAAAATATTACGTATTGAGTCTTCATATCCTTGTCCAAATGTCGAGTCGGTTATGGTTCAATGCATTGATACCTTGTTGATGTTGAGGAAGATTAAAAGGTTTTGAACTAAAATATGTTGAGTTAGGAATCCACAAATTGATATGATTTGATAAATGAGAAAGAGATTTGATTTGGTCTTTATGATAGACCCTTGTGATGTTGTGGTGGATTTCCTAACACGTTCAGAGCTTGTCGGGGAATAGTACTTAGCACCGAGAGAGAAATTTGGTATTTTCCCAAACCTATGTGCCACCGTAGGGTTGTTTGATGATGATATTATTGGCCAAAGAGCCCGATTGTGATTATTGTAGTTTTAAGGCCGTACTCCCTGGCAAAGAGTATGACGCTCCCTGCCAATGGGGGTTTCAAATGTTGGTATTCCACGTAGCTCACGTGGGATTGTCGGTTATAGAAAACTCCCGTGCCCATAAGATTAAGTTTCTTGAATTACCAAGTCACTCCGAGATTTGAGTCAAAGAGTTGAGATGTTTATGATGTTTTATGGTCATTTATGATGATTTATAATTACCTATGATGATTTTTGACGATATGATAATTTATGTTGATTTAGGATGATTTATAATGATTTACATGGATTACGAGATTTTATCATATGAACTGTTTATTATGAAATTACAAAAAGTATGATTTGATATAACTCAAGCCAAGTGAGTCATCATTGTCCGTATGCATGTTTTCATGAAATTGATTATACTATTTATATTGTTGCATGCACCCCTACATACTCAGTACATTTTAAAGTGCTGACCCACATATTTCAATGGGCTACATTCTTACCAAAATGTAGGTACAAGCTGTAGCGCACATATCATGTTCAGCTGGGTCGCATCTCTCAATCGGCAGGTGATTAGTCCTTTTGATTCAGGGACTTGAGTTGTTTAGATTTGAGGTGTATTGTATTTTCTATATTCAGTCATATTGAGTAGGGGTAGTTGGGAGTCATGACCCGGCTATCTTTGGTCAATGCTAGTAGAGGCTTCATAGGCAGTCACTAGTAGTCAGTGTATTCAGTTTCAGATTTATATATATATGAGCAGAATTGTGACCGTGTAAATTTACTTTCATGTTGGTCAGACTAAGTTATGGGTTGTTTCCGCATTATTCCTTCTATTTTATGTATTTTATTCAGTTGCTTTGGGTTATGCCAGATGAAGGATTAGCTTGGGATCACTTGTGACTTTAAGCACCTTGTGATGTCTCGGGATTCGATTTTGGGGCGTTACAGTCAGATACACTCATTCAATCTCAGTAATAGAACTCAGATATTTCTATAGAATTCAGGACTGTCAAATATAATCAATTCAGAATAGAACGAAACTCAGCTAGTTCCATTAGAAACTAGACTGTCAGATACAGTCGCTCAGTATCAGTTATTTCAGTTATATAGTTATCAGTATCTCATGTTATCAGTACTCAGGCTCAATAATCATGTTATCACGAACTCAATTACAGTTATTATGTATTCATACATGTACTCTCACGTTTATGTTATCCAGTCAGTTAGTATAGTTCATGCATGTGAACCCTCTGCATTCAACCTACCTCACATACATACCAGTACATTTAATTGTACTGATGCATATGCGCTATGGTGTTTTATACCATAGGTTCAAAAGCACGAGATCCAGAAGCAGTCAGAGTTAGCAGTGAGTCATCACTCTTCGAGGACATGACCATTACTTTATTATCTCATCCTGATTCAGACAGTTCAATCAGTTAGAGGCTTTAAGGACTATCATATTCAGTTAGTTTATTTCAGTTGTTTTGGGTATTTTGTACCCCATCCAGATGTTATATTTTATCAGATATCATATCTCAGTTTCGAACCTTATGGCTTTTTAGTTTATGTTTTTCGCATTTTACATGACGTTATGCAGTGTGCAGGTACAGATATCAGTCATGGGTTAGCTTGTAGTCCTTTGGGGTCATGAGCACCGTGTAGCATTCCAGGTACCAGATTTGGGGTATTACACTAGACTTGCAAGTCCTTCATTTCATACCACAACATCTCTACTGCCCTTGTTTTTTCAAAGCGTGTTATTAACCACTCAAAAGACTTAAAAATCGCACGAGAATTCATATTTCAAAAGTGCATTAAAAGTTATGCCCAAAACACTCTCTCTTCAATAATTTATCTATGGTGGTCATCTTTTTCATCAATTATATTTGATTCCCTATTAGGAACATGAGAATTTATAAATCAAGAAAAGACACCCTCTCACTTATTCATAAAAATAGTATAATTCATACATGACGGTAAACCTTCAACTCAAGCTTTTAGTTATCCGTATAATTAACCCACAATATGTAAAAATAATAGATTTCATAATAAGAGATGGAATTACATAAATCATGCTCTCATTTATCTTCTCAAACTTAATATCACATGAACACATGAAAATATTTCGAATTTAGGGTACAACACCACAATTCATACAAAACTTCATCATACAATGGGATTTTCAACGCATGTTTATCAATACTTTTGAAAACCCATTTTGTATGGGTAATTATATACTCTTTAGACCTTGTTTAAAATAGTAAATCTCCACCCATGAGGTTTAGGATAGTCCCACGTACCTTATATTGGCGGAAACTTTAAGAGACTTTGACCCTTAAGGCTTAATCTCTCAAACCCTAGGTTGTTTTCTCTTCTTTTTCTTAAGGAAGATGAACTAGGAATTTTGTGGATGATAAAATGTGTATAAGAACTTTAATTTCATCCATAAGTGTTTAGGGATGGTTATGGGTGATAGGCCCAAATTATACCTCTCTTATAAGAGACTAAGCGGTCATTGTCAAATGTATAACCCAACTAGGTTGGGGTCGAATCCCACAGGAAATATGGTGCTAATTAATTTGTATGCAGATTAGTTGACTTTTAATCGTTCGCTTTCATAAAATAAATAGGGGGGAGGTGATTCAGTTCACCAATTAATGATTTCATTTTAACAAGATGAAATACATGTAGTAGTATTCAAATTCAGACAAATGGCAAGCTAGGGCTATGTCCACCTTGTAGTTTTCAATACTTTCTAACTATGGGTTTTATGAATTCATACATGCATCATGCTTACAGAGAAATGTATTGTATTTAATAACATAATCCTAGTGTTTCTCAACCATCAAGGAATAATTCACTTTAGTTCTCTCGAATCAAAAGTGTTCACCGAAAAAACAATACGAAATCTCCAAGTAGTTAATCCTGCTAAGGCATTAACTTATCAAATAGGGGTTGGTAATCCTATTTTCTTGTCACTACTCTCTTTTCTAAACGGAAACCTTTCTTTCGAACAAGTTGCGTTTTAAGGAATATTCTCTATGTTTGTAACCACAAGAATTCAAGATAAACGAAGAGAGTATGATGTAAACAAATCAATGCATAATGAATTCAAAACCCAAAGTGATAGATTATATGCTACAAGGCTTCCATAATCCTAACTAATAAACTTAGCTACTCATGAATAAAACGAAAATCATCATAAATATATTCATCATACCAAAAACTAGAAGATGATCTTGGTGTGCGAATAGTGAAAACAAGAGAAAAAATGTTTTTCTCTCCCCCCCAGGCTAAGCAGCCCTTCCCTGCTCTCTCCAAAAATACTGAATAATGAATAAAAATTCAGCATTAAGCCTTTTAATAATCTTTTCTCTCATAATTGCCTTCTAAGTCCCTCAACTAATTATAAATGACAAACTAGTCTTGGACATAGTTTCTATTCGCCACATTTGGTCCAGATTATTACTCTCTCTTGTGCCATATGCCATCCGCAATCCATAGTTCCATAATGTCTTCATCTACCTCATTAATACCTAAAATCATACTAATCACAACGGTTAGCTCAATTACATAGAAGTAGAGTAAAAACATAAGAAACTAGGCACTTTGTTCTCCAAACATAGCTAAAATATGGATAAATTATGGTGCTTAGGCGTATAAATACATCCAAGATCACCACCCCATACTTAAAGCTTTGATCATCCTGGAACAACATATCTATTTATGCATACTACACAATCCTTAGCACCCACAAAAGAAAACAAGATGCTCAAACAGGCTCACACAACAATTATGAACAAGAAGTAGCTTCAGGAATCATTCCTAGATACAACCTACCCTCAAGAATAGACTCATTAAGTTGGCAATTTCATGCATATCATTCAAGAAAAGAAATCATATAAATTACCCAACCTTTATCAACCATGTGCCCTCACAACAAGAGAGTTACCCATAATCACTTACAATCATGCAATTTCTAACAAAATGGGTACAAGAATCAAGTTGCGCTCACTCTCACAAAGAATTCTCAAATTACAACTGATGACCATATGTTTTCCCTTAGTGTAATACTCCACTAATATCAGAATGCTAAGACTAGGATCAAATAGGTCTTTTACGGGTTGTAATACAGGCTAAAGGATGGTAGGAACTATTTTGGCCAGAAATAGTGACTATCTTCCCTAAGCGCTTTAATACACTACATTATGCAATTAAGATCAATCTCTAACAACCAATTTCCACTTCTGCTATCTTCAAATATTTGCTTTTCACCCCAACTCGTTAAGCTTAATTAATAACACTATGGTGGGAGTATGCAACCCTTTCAAATTTTTTATTTATTTTTGCACTCATTACATGTTACGCACCCCTATAATAGCCACTCTCAACTTAAGTGATTTGCCTTAGTTGAGGTACACAATGTCCAAGAAGGACCAGGACGAAAACAAGTTCATTGTAACATGTCCGGGATAAAATTTGGAACTTTTTCAATAAATTTTTTTTTTGCTACTCCCAACCACATTAATTTCACACGCCAATAACTAGACTTTGGGGCATCAATTTCACCTTTTTCCTCTAATTTTCAAACTCCTAACTCAAATTGATTTTACATTAAAGCGCTTAGGAGCTTTTGGATCAAATTACGGTCTATTAAAGAACGAATTAGGCTACATATGAGGCTAACAAAAGAACAAGATAAAGGCTCAACGGGGCTAGATAAGATAATGTACAAAGGTAGGTCAAAAGAAGGTATGAACAATGGCTATCAAAGAAATGCCTAAATCATCTCCAAAACTCATAATCTTTATTTCGCTTTGTACACACACCAGGCAAGTTCTAGCATCAGTTCCAATAATAAATATACAACATTCTTACATACTCATGGCACATGGTCAACTCAATTAGGAGCATTATAGATTCTCGACCCAATAATTACATGAATTCAAATAAAACCAATAATCACAACAAGAGTCACAACTAGAGACTAGGTGTTTCAAACGTAATGATCCATCACATACTTATGTTATAATGTCATGTGATTCACAAGAACAGTTACATGCAATTGAATGACTAATTTTCTCTTAAGATGATCGTCATCCATCCATCATCGAGAAAGGCACCTAATTATGACTAAATAGAATAAATATCTAACAAGAAATAAAATAAACAAAATAACTAATCCTATCTCAGAAGAATGCTGAAGAGAAGGTAATATTTTCTTACAAAACAAGTAGCACAGTAACCAGCCACCCCACACTCAAGCTCCGCACTGTCCCCAGTGCAAATAACAAGATAAAAAACCTGGGTAGTAGTACTTCTCATCCACATTAGGAGTCATGCCACTTGCATTGAGATCATCATCAGAGCCATTTTTCTGTATTCATCATATCATCCACGTCAGCCACACATAATGAAACTAACTATAATTAAGATGAGGGTGGTGAAGTCACCACCCCACACTTAATTTGTTAGTATAAATTAATTAAGTGTTATTGTCGGGTACTTAGACTTTGCCAACATACACTTTGATATGGTGCACCAACATTAGTCGCAATATAATTCACTCACTTCAATTCCCCCAATTCTATTTCAATGAATCTCTTTTTGAACAAAATCATGCCCTACAACTTCAACCATATAAAGATATACAGAACACCATCATTTTCACATGATTTTCTCAACATTATGTTCAACACAATAAGATAGAAACTAATGGCTACACAACTACCATATTGGGTGTGAACAATTCACTCATATGTACAAGCTCAAGTACTAGCACAATGGTGCTTATCTTCCCAAGATGTTTAAAATCCTTCTTTGACATAGACATGGCAAGAATTTAATTCATAATCCTCAAGAAATCAATTAACTATAACAAAAGGTCACAATAACTAAGGGTTAAGAAAGTAAAACTTACCTTGAAAATGGAAGATTGAAGAAGGAAGGAGGAAATTCTTGAGATTGTTACATAAAGAGTAATCTTAAAGGACAAATAGAATAGTGAGAAAGAAATCTTGTATAGCTTAGGAGTGAAATAAGGATGACTTTAGGCATTCATGGGGTGGATTCTATTAAAGAGTGAAATTTGGATCGGATTGACCCAATTGGAAGTTAGGTACTAAGCTAAATTGGGAAGAGTCTGCGACGCACAAGGAAAGGCAAATGTTTAAGTGTGCACCGCACAAGGTATCGGACACATTAAGGTGTGAGGCGCATTGTGCATCGCACAAGTGAAACAGTGGGCATAGGCGATTGTAAATATGGCGCATACCCTATCACCTATATTTACATGTACAGCACATATGGTATCGCCTAGTTTAGGCGGTGGGCATAGGCAATTAGAAATGCGGCGCATACCCTATCACCTATATTTTCATGTGCGGCACATAAGGTATCGCCTAGTTTAGGCAGTGGGCATAGGCGATTGGAAATGCGGCCCATACCCTATCGCCTATATTTTCATGTGCGACGCATATGGTATCGCCTAGTTTAGGTAGTGGGCATAGGCGATTGGAAATACGGCGCATACCCTATCGCCTATATTTTCATGTTCGGCGCATAGGGCATCGCCTAGTTTAGGCAGTGGGCATAGGCGATTGTAAATGCGGCGCACTCTTAGGCCCGATCCCAAAGCCCACCACTGGACTCATTGAAAGTCATAAAATAAAGTCTCGCCATGAAACTTTTTGGGTTGGATTAACATAATTTGAGGCACGACTCTAATGCGAATCATAATTGAACCTTACACATTTGACCACTCCAACTTACCTGTAATGTTCTCATCACTCCTAAACTTACCACCATTGACATAGCTTAATTCCAAATCAAATTTGGTACTAATCTCCTCCTTAGTGCTTCATGCACCTACACTTACTCAAAAACAATAAAAATGATTAGAATGATGGGTTGCCTCCCACCAAGCATTATAGTTTCAGTCGTGGATCGATTCTTCTTTTTACATTTCAGTTTAACATGATAAAGTGAAAATAAAATCATGGGTTGCCTCCCATGTAGCGCCTGATTTAATGTCACGGTACGACTCAATTATCTTGACTACTCAGACTTCGTCAAGATACATCGATGATACCATTTTTACCTCATTTATTGGATCAAGACAATGCTTTATTCCTAGTCCAACCACTTTGAAATCACTCACATCCTTGCTTGCAAATTCAACCAAACCAGCTATGGTCTCCACAAAAGACATATCCTTAACTAGTATATCTCACTCATCTTCGTAGAATATATCAACAATCGAGAAGACACTCATCTCCTTTTGTTGTTTCATAGACCGACATACTTCAAAACTAACTTCTTTCTTATTGAGCCTAAATTTTAGCTCATTCAGCTCCATGTCAACTAACACTCTCCCAGTTGCTAAGAATGGCCTACCCAAAATTATGGGTTCTTCAAAGTCCACTTCGTAATCAAGAATTACATAGTCGACAGGAAATATAAAATCAGCAACTTTTACAAGTACATCATGTAGAATACCAATCGGCCTTTTACCGATCTATCAGCCATTAGAAACCGTATATTGGTGGGCGTAGGATCTCCCAAACCCAGTTTCTTAAAAACCGTCAATGGTATAAGATTTATACTTACCCAAAGATCACAAAGGGTTTTTTCAAACTTTAGCAATCCAATCGTACATGGAACAGTAAATGTTCCCAGATCAGTTTTCTTCTGGACAATAGATCTTGTAGCAATAGCACTACAATAATGAAGATTGTCTACCATTTCATTGCTCACAGTTCTTTTCTTCATAAATAGGTCTTTCATAAATTTAGCATATCCGAGCATCTGTTCCAGTGCTTCAACTAAGGGCACATTCACTGTCAACTACTTCAACATAACCATGAATTTGATAAACTTGCCATTATATTATTTATTCTTTAATCGTTGTGAATATGGGGGGGGGTGGCCTTGGGATTTCAGTTGGAACAACTTCAACCTCTTTTCTTATGCCTTGCTCCATATCACTAACATGTTTCTGCTTAGGTGGTTGTTCCATTTCTGCACTCTTCTATTCTGAACCTCCCAACTTCACAGGCACCACTGGAGATTCATCAACCATCTCCCAATCCGTTTCGACCTCATCAATATAAGAGAATGCTCCCAAACCTGGAATAGATAACATCTTACTGATCCTAGTGATAATGGTCATACATGATCCATCAGTCCTCGAATTTTAAACTATATCACTTGGTAGAGTCCCATTCTGTCTTTGGTTGAATGTTATGGATAATTGTCTTATCTGCTGCTCCAGTTATTTAATAGCAATTGAGTGCAAATTTACTAGTTGACTCATGGAAGATATGTCACTCTTCATAGTAGTCAACCCAGAATTAGTCGCCTCAACTCCCTTTAATAGTTTCTCCATTATGTCCTCCATGGACATTTTGCCTGAACTGGTGGTAGCATTATCACGGCTTCCAGGAGGTACATACAGTCCACTCTGGTTACTTTTATTCTTCCAATCTCCTTGATGGTTCCAACCTTGGTTTCCTTGACCACCGGTCTGGAAACTCTCCTGGTTATGCAAATAGTTAGCCTCTTCCTCAGTGTTTGATTCAGTTCTCTTACCGTGGGACTCCACAGCTTTTACCTTTTCTATATTGCTTGATAATAAATATTTCATGATCAGATCCATCTGGGTTTTCATGTGAGCCATATCTTGATCACACTCCTCTTCTCTCCTATGTTGCTCTGCTGATATTACACTAGACCCAGTATTGCTTGCTACTATAGAATCTCTGGTATGCCAAGCTCTACTTGTCTTAGTCATTCCTTCTAACATGTCAACAGCCTCAGTAAAGGTGAGCTCCATAAAAGCTACTCCTACAGCATTATCCACTATTGGCTTTGTAAGTGAGTTCAAAGCTCTATAGAGTATTTTCATCAAATGTTCATCATTCATCTTATGGTTTGGGCATTGAGTCAACTTCTTTTTAAACCTCACCCAAGTCTCATGCAAAGCTTCATTAGCCAATTGCCTAAATTTGTTGATCTCATCCCTCAACTATAACATTCTGGAGGGCGGAAAGAACCTTTCTAGGAAAGCTCCTTTCAATTGCCTACAGTTTGTTATAGAATCAGGAGTCAGCTCATTCGACCATATAGTTGCCTCTCCAGATAGAGACAGTGGGAATAATATTAAAGGAATAGCATTTTTTCCCACTCCAAGATTATCAAATGACTTACAAATACTGATAAAATTCACAAAATATAGATTTAGATCATCACCAGGTAATTCACCAAAGAGTCATTTCAAATTCAGTAGCTGGATCACAGTACTGGTGATGTTGAGTTTCACCCCAGGAGCTAGTAGTGGTAGAATGATTACCCCTGTAGATCTAATTCCATCTAAATCATCCTCATCATTGTCAACATCAAATTACGCAGCTTGGCAGTTTGATTTTCCACTGAATGGACGATTTTGATTGATAGGTGGAACTACCCCTGCTGCACGCCTCCTATTAGCTGGTTCAATTAAATCATCATCTCCCAGGTCCTCTTCATCTAGATTAGGTACCCGACCTGGGTTATCTACATTCTATATATTTAATTAAGCATTAACCAAAGCGACTAATCTTTCAGCTTCCTGTTGGTTAGCCATTCTTTCAATGAGATAAGGTTCAGGATTGAAGGGTAATAATGGTTGTCCTGAACTTCTAGTTCATGGCACAAACAACAATGAGCGTGTAACAAACAAAAACAACAAATAACGTAAAATAAGGAAACTTGACTAACAGTCAATTAACACACATAAACTCAATTGATAATCGTACTCCCCGGCAAACGGTGCCAAATTTTGATACGCCCAAATTACACCTCTCTTACGAGAGAGTAAGCAGTCATTGTCAAATATATAACCCAACTAGGTTGGGGTCAAATCCCACAGAAAATATGGTGCTAATTAAGTTGTATGCAGATTAGTTGACTTTTAATCGTTTGTTTTCGTAAAATAAATAGGGGGATTTGATTCAGTTCACCAATTAATGGTTTCAGTTTAACAAGATGAAATAAGTGTAGTAGTATTCAAATTCAGAGAAATGGCAGGCTAGGGTTATGTCCACCTTGTAGTTTTCAATACTTTCTAACTATGGGCTTTATGAATTCATGCTTGCATCATGCTTACAGAGAAATGTATTGTATTTAATAACATAATCCTAGTGTTTCTCAATCATCAAGGACTAATTCACTTTAGCTCTCTCGAATCAAAAGTATTCACCAAAAAAACAATACAAAATCTCCAAGTAGTTAATCCTGCTAAGGCATTAACTTATAAAATAGGGATTGGTAATCCTATTTTCTTGTCACTACTCTCTTTTCTGAACGTCAACCTTTCTTTTGAACAAGTTGTGTTTTAAGGCATATCCTCTATGTTTGCAACCACGTGAATTAAAGATAAATGAAGAGAGTATGATGTAAATAAATTGATGCATAATGAATTCAAAACCCAAAGTAATAGATTGTATGCAACAAGGCTACCATAACCCTAACTAATAAACGTAGCTACTCATGAATAAAACGAAAATCATCATAAATATATTCATCATACCAAAAACTAGAAGATGATCTTGGTGTGCGAATAGTGAAAACAAGAGAAAAAACATTTTTCTCTCCCTCCCAGGCTAAGACGCCCTTCTCTGCTCTCTCCAAAAAATACTAAATAATGAATAATGAATAAAAATTCAGCATTAAGCCTTTTAATAATCTTTTCTCTCATAATTGCCTTCTAAATCCCTGAACTAAGTATAAATGACAAACTAGTCTTGAACATAGTTTCTAGGGGCCACATTTGGTCCAGATTGCTACTCTCTCTTGTGTCCCATAATGTCTTCATTTACCTTATTAATATCTGAAATCATGCTAATCACATCGGTTAGCTTAATTACATAGAAGTAGAGTAAAAACATAAGAAACTAGGCACTTTGTTCTCTAAACATAGCTAAAATATGGATAATTATGGTGCTTAGGCGTATAAATACATCCCATTGGATGTGAAAATACCTAATTGCCCTTAAAATAATACAAAAATAGAGCATTGACGTTGTTTTGCCTTAGCCATGCAGTGCACAGCAATAGCACAGGCCAAGGTGTAAGATGGACAGCCTATGGCACATCCCTTAAGTGGGAGATTCATGGCACATCGCCTAATCCTAAGAGGGCGATGCATGCCAATCGCGTAGCCATTTTAGTGGTTGTTGGCGATGGCCATGCGATATGGATCCTGTCTTATGACGTACACTTAATTTTAACATCCTAAAATACCCCTAACACCTCCCACAATGTCTATACATGGCCTACCATCGATATGGGGGTCCTAAAGGTCATTCTAGAGAGTGTTATTTGAGTAATACAACTACAGAATATCACAGGAAGGTTGAGATATTATGAGACGTGGAGTAACAGTAGTTTGATCAGAAATATAGATGGGTAGCACCTTTTGCTAGCACGAGATACACCCTTATATATACACTCTCCCTATTTTTATCCCATAATATTGATTAATGATAATTCATTAAACCTAATATATCATATTTGTAAGTTTTCTTCATAAATGAATTCCCTTGTTGTGGAATATCAATGAATAATGTTGACTCATCTATATCAATGTGCCAACCCTGTGTTTCATACATATTTTGACCGTTGTATTATGTTATCTGAATTAGGACAAAGTGATGTATAACTGGATTTTGATTATTGGGGAGCCTTGGGTAGTTGAGGTGGTGGTTCTCGCCATCACTTTGCATGACGGTTAGTTATCTATGATGCTTGCTGAGTACATGTGTTTTCGTACTCACCCTTGCTTTTTTATCTAATTTTTTGCACCTTGTGTATGTATAGGATCAAGTAGCAATGTTTAGATTATTTTCTTCCAGCATTAACATTGTAAATATTGAGGTAATATTGCCGGACTCCAACCTTACTCGGATCTCTCTTTATTTATCTTACCACTTTTAAGATACTTTAGTCATTGTTATCATTTGGAATTTAGAGGCTTGTACTGATGAAAACCAGACTTAGGATGTATCTTTGATATATATATATATATATATATATATATATATATATATATACATATACATACACACACACACATGTATGTATGTATGTATATATATGGGATTATTCATTCTTCTATTTTCGTTTTCTACTCCTTAAATTGTGTTCTTTGGGATGGATTAGGCTTACTTAATTGGTGGGTTTTACAAGTGCAATCACATACCTATGTTGGGTCATGACACTATGAGATTTGATGCAAATAGTTTTTGTCGATATGAAAATCCTTTGAATTCTTGCACCAAGCAAATAGTGAAGAAATTCATTGAAAAATAAGAAATCTAGAACTTGATATTTTGTGGGGAAGAAAGAGTTTCTGTAGAGAGTTGAGAAAGAGAAAAGTTACTCTGCAAAGTAACGTTAGATTTGTTTAAACAGAAATAGTTGAAAATTTTTATAAAAACACACCCTTTTATTAAGAGTCACACCCTTTCAATAAGAGTCACACCCTTTCAATTAAAAATTAAAAAATTAGTTATTTTATTTAAATAATTACTAACATTTCCCATTTCTTTAAATATAAATAATGACTAGATCAAGTTTGTTTACGCATAAAGTAATGTATCTTTTGAGTTGAACAGTATTTTAGTACAATATCACAAGACAAAATTAAAATTTCACATTGCATAATAGACTTGAACGTGTTATTTCTTATGATAACATTAGTGACACTACATACATAAACATTTCATTCTTGTTTTCCACTCAAACATGCTTAGCACTTTTATGTTCATGTGCTAACATTTATGAGAGCACTTTCAACTCCCAATCAAAGTGGTACCACTTCAATGGTCATATAGGTGAAGTTTTTCAGTGCCTTTGTCATATTTGTGACATTTTTTCCTTGAATAGAATCTCATTAAGAGTATTAGAACTCAATCCTCCAATCTATGATAACAGTACTGGTATATCACTTACGTAAGTACTGAAACATCCACATATCAATAACTTGTTATTACCCTTTGAACCTAAAACTATTCATTAGTGTTAGGTAGGATTGTCATTACTGGTGGACTTAATTTAGGAGTTTAAGTCATATGTGAAAGGTTTAGTAATAGGTTTAGTAAACAGATCAGACATATTACTTTTTGACTTCATAAATGTGAGAGGAATAGTTTCACCTTTAATTAATTTTCTCACGTAATCATGTTGAATACTTATGTGAATTGACCTTTCATTATATATACTACTATATGTTCCAACTAGAGTGGTTTGGCTATCACAATAAATTCAAATAGAACACACATCTTTTGAGATCAATAAAATTTCTAAAAGAAAATCTCTCAAACCCTGAGCTTCTTTTCCTATTTCTACTAATGCAATAAATTCTGATTCCATAATTGCATGCATTATGCAAGTCTATTTCTTAAATTTCTAAGAAATTGCACCTCCTTCCAAAGTAAATATCTAATCAATAGTACACTTATTGTCTCCTAAATTTGATATCCAATGTACATAGATATATCATTCTAGAAAAGGAGAAAACTTTGAGTATTAAATACATAATTTTTTTATTTTCATAAGAAAATCAAGAACTCGTTCAATGGCCTTCTAATGATTAATACTAGGATTACAAGTAAATTTGCTTAATTCATTAACTATATATGTCATGTAAAGTATTGTGCACTACGTAGCATAGATAAGACTTCCAATAGTGCTTGCATACTCAAGTTGAGCCACAACTCTTTCTTCATTTTGAACTAACTTGATGCTTGAATCAAATAGGGTATTCACGTCTTTTATATTTAAGTGACTACATTTATTTAGCACTTTTTCATATAATGAGATTGACTTAATACATATCTACCACTATTTCTTTTAATCTTAATATCCTTGCAAGATACTTTATTTTGGATGAGGAATATAGAAACCTCTTCATTTTTAAAATTTCACGCATATCATTGCTTACAATTATCATGTCATCAACATATAAACAAATTAGTATTAAATAATTACTACAGCTTTTAGAATAAATGCATTTATCAATAATATTATGCTCAAAGTCAAATGATAAAATAGTTCTATCGAATTTTTCATGTTATTATTTAGAGGGGTGCTTTAGTCCATACAAGGACTTGAAAAGCTTATAAATTTTATATTCATTTCCTGATATAATGAACCCTTCAAGTTGTTCCATTTAGATCTCTTCTTTAGATCACCATTTAATAATTTTATTTTGACATCCATCTGATGAACTTGTAAGTCGTAAATAAATGTTAAAGCAAATACAATTGTAATCAAAGTTATTCTTGTAACGGGTGCATATGCATGAAAATAATCAAATTCTTTTTTTATCGAAATCCTTTAGCAACTAACCTAACTTTGTACATATGTAAAGTCCCACTAATATGGCACTTTATTCGAAATACCCACTTACAATCGATAGATTTAGAAATTGGAGGCAAGTTAACAAGTTTTCAAGTGTAATTTGACATAATAGAATTTATTTCATCTTTAATAGCATCTTCCAAAAGGTTGCATCTGTTGAAACCATATCTTTTTTATAAGTCTTAGGAACATCTTTCACTTGAAGAATAAATGAAACTTTTCTCACAATTATATCTCTAGTGCCTTCAACAAGATTAAAAGAAATACATTGAGAGTCAACTTCATCTGATCCAAGTATTTAGTTCTCAACAATCCTTTGAGATGTTTCTTCAATGGTTACATCTATTGAAAAGGAATTAAATCTTTTACCCAAAGTTATCAGATTTAAAAAAATTTCACATCTTTAGATTCAATAGTTACATTTGACTCTAAATTAAGAAGTTGATAATTTTTTCTATTTGAGACATAATCTACAAATCCACACTTAATCCTCTAGGACCCAACTTGGCCTGATTTGGATCATTGTTTTTGTAATATGCAAGACACTCCACACTTTAAAATATCCATATTAGATTTTCTTCCCTTCTACAATTTATATGAAATAATTTAATTTTTTTCATAGAAATCCTATTAAATATATGACATGTAGTAAGAAGTGTGTCTTCCCATAAATTAAATGACAATTCGGCATGTAACAACAAAACATAAACTATTTTTAAATAAGTTTTATATTTTTTTATGCTAAACCATTCTGTGAGGAGTACGAGGGGCACAACATTCATAAATAATATCATCTTCTTCATAAAAAGTATCTGATTTCATAGAAAAATATTCTCTTCCTCTATCACTTCTTGAAACCTTAAGTTTCTTTGTTTAATTGATTTTCCACTTCAGCCTTATAATTTTTCAAAGTATTAAAGGTCTCATTATTATGTCTCAATAAATATACATAAGTATATCTAGAATAATCATCAATAAATATAGCAAATATCTATTTCCCCCTCTTGTTAGCATGATATTTAATCTAAATATGTCAGAATGTACGAAATCTAACAAGTTAGTGTTTCTTTCAATATTATTAAAAGGCTTTATAATCAATTTTGATTTGACACATAGTTCACATTTTTTAAAATCATTTGAATTGTAAGAAATCAATCCACTTTTAACTATTCTTTCCATAGTACTTAAGCCACCATGATCTAATATATAATGCCGTAAAGAAATTGAATCCAACATATAAATAGCATATCATTCTTATTATTAAAAACTTATCAGTTACAAACAACTTGAGCATTCCATCAATAGAACAGTCCTTTTCAACAAATATAAAATTTTGAGATGAAATTAATTTTTTTAATTTCATTATGAATTTTATAGCCAATTTATTCAAAATAACCTCCTAATAAAATTTTGGTTCATATCAGGAACATGTAAGACATTGGTAGGAGTAATTATCATACCTGAAGTAAATGCAAGTTCCACATTTTCCTTGCCAAAACTTTGGATCTTCCTTAATTTTTTATTTGAACTTCTTTCTCATCAATTTTTTTTGTAAGATTTGAAGAGTTACTTGTCATAGCAAATATGAACAGCGACACATTGATGTGTCGTGAGTTTATGGCATTGTCAACACATAAAATAAGAAATTTTTGTGAATTCTGAAGCATGAATGTGTGGATATGATATATTTTTTGTTTAGTCTTTAAAGAAAATAACAGTGGGAGCACTTGAGAAAATTAAGCAGAAAATTTACAAGTGCATGCTCACAAGGAGCCCTGACGGGCCATGACACTATCCCACAAGTCATTCCCTCAATCGTATGAAGTTATTCCATGAGGTGAAGCCTAAGTCCCAAGCCACAAAAGTCTTGACAGACCGTTGGAGAAACTACGAGTCATGGCTCATGGCATGGCTCGTGAGAAGGAACACATTGAAAATCATATTTTTCAAAGGCAAAGTTGACTAATGGTTGTACGAACCATAAGAAAGACCCATGAGACATGACATGGCTTGTGGGGAAATTTTACTAAAAAGCCTAAATTTTTTAAGTATGGCCTGACGATACCTCTAATACACTGTGGCAATGCACCATGGTTCGTGGCCTGGACGTGGAGTATTGTCGACTCTATTTTTTTTATTTGTATAGGATAGCATTTTTATGTCTATAAAAATACTATGTTGGATTTTATTTTGGGGTTACACACTCCTTACTCACGTTTGGAGCTTATTACTATATACTTTAAACATGTTTATATATTCTTACAATTAATTTCATAATTTAATTTGTTGTTCATCATTCGATCTCCAGTTAGTTGTATAATTATCGTAAGTATTTTTATCATGAATTCTACACAAATTAATGTTATTATTACTTTGATTATGAGCATCTTAACACCACAACTAGGTTCATGAAAATCTTAACGAATTAATAAAGTAGGTTAAGTACTTGATAATTTTAAACTGGTGTGCATGTGTGCATTGTTATCTTCTTCATTTTGGTTACTTTCTTGCGGTTGCACATATAAGAACTCGTTTGTATTTGATACTTGCTCAGAAGAGGGGTAGAGATTAGAGAAAGAAAATAACAACAGATATTTGAATGTTAACCTTCACCTAATAACTTGAGCCCGGAAGAAAATAGTTAATATAAGATCAAAAATAAGGTTTAGAAAAGAACACACTCGGAGACGAGGAGGTGAAGGGTGAAATTCATCTATTAGGAGTGGGAGGCATTAATTAAGGTTTATCTTGTTGAATTTTGTGATAAGCATTGAGATAGATTATTATTATGATTTATCTATGGAGTTATGAATTCATAGAGAACACAGTCCTAGTGTCTCACGTTCATTGATCACAAGTCAACAAATAATCCAAGTTTGGTTACTATTTTGCTTTATAATTTGCAAACTGAAACCTGTTTTTAGTAAGAACCCCCTTCTTCTCCCACCCCATCCCCCACCCTCCGCCCCCCGGAAATACTGACTACAATTGACTGAAAACACCTGTAAATTATTTTTACCATATTTTCTGTGGGGTTCAATCCCAATCCTGTTTGGTTCTTTATTTGACAACGGCCAATATATACTTATTTAATGAGGTATAAATTTAGGTGTATCACACATGTATCGTACCACCAACCATAAATTTTATCTTTTATAGTCTAGATCTCGCTCATAGTAGCAACAATCTCTTCATCTTCTTTTGTTGAATTCACTTCTAGGTTTTGGATCTTTCTAAACCTACAATCTCTAGCATAATGGCATGGTTTTCCACACACATAGCATCCTTCTTGCTTGGACATCTTGAAATTCTTTTTATTCTTTTTATTAGCAAGAAAATCTACCCAAATTTTGGATTTATTTGAGGGTTTATCACAAGCATGGCCTTATTATTGTCATTATAAGAATTTTTATTCTTATCTCTCTCCCGCAATTCATATTCAGTTTGATGGTAATTTTGAACTTCTTCCAAAGAAAATTCTTTAGAATTATGGAGAATTTTCTTTCTATAACCCTTTAAAGATATTGGCAAATTTGTGACAATTATTCCAACTTTAAAAGTTTCAGGAAGTTCAATCCTCGCAATCCTCAATTGATTTACTATAACCTTCAATCCATGTACTTGTACCAAAATAGGCTTATCGCACTGAACTTGAACTCAAAATACTTTAAATTTTGAAATACGAAACTTATTAGTACCTTCCTCCTCGGCTTTGTACTTGAATTTCAATGTATTTTAAACTTTCTTTGTCGAAGATTCGACGGAGTAGAGATCAAAAAGACGATTTGAAAGAGTGTGGAGAATGTGGCCTCTACACGTGATTTCATCTTCCACCATCTTCTTTCTTTGTGCCTTGAGTTCTTCAGAATCATTATTTTTTAGTGGAGAAAGAGAAAAGTTACTATGCAAAGTAACGTTAGATTTGTTCAAAAAGAAATAGTCAAAAAACTTTCATAAAAGACACACCTTTTCAATAAGGGTCACAACTTTTCAATAAAAGACGCAGCTTTTCAATTAAAAATTAAAATATTGGTTATTTTATTTAATCAATTACTAACAAAATTGTTGACAACAATTATAAGAGAATGGCATGAATTTATAATACTAATAATATTCTTTAAAAATTTATGCTTTGTATACTTTGTGGAACTGGAGCTTAAACTTGATCGAATGAATGCGTCCTCTGGGAATTCGAAAGCTTCAAATCTTGAATTTGCCTCTGATTCAAGCAACAGAATAATTGATATAGATTCCTCACACCTACGTTCAGTTCTCTTAATTTTCTTCTTTTTTTCTAGTTAGGAAGTCTTCAACCACCAAGGTTGTGTTTTTTAATTCTCTCATATTTGGTTAACTTAAATTTTTAAACAATATTTTTCAAATAGACTTGTTTTCCTCAAATTTAAGGGCACTAACCTCTATCCATAAATTAAGAAAAATATTTTTTAGAACTCTTTAATAACCTCTCCACCCGCACGCCAAGAGTTGCATCTCTGATCGAGAGTCGAGTGGGGTTGGGATTAGAAATTGGGTCCCGAATTGAGGTCATGAGGCCCAATCAAGTGTCGAAGGTCTATCTTTAGATCTAGTCTCAAGATTCAGGGTCTCAGATTGGATTAAGGTCGGATCTTGGAGTTTAGGTCTTTTGTCGGGGTTAGGAGTTGGGTCTCATATTAGGATCAATATAAAAATTCGAGTCTCCATTAGGTCAGATCTTAGAGCTTAGATATCTTATTGTGGTCAGGAGTCGAATCTCAATTCGAGGTGAAAAATCAAACCAAAAATCAAAGTCGGGGTCAAGGATAGGAGTCGGTTGCAGGGGGTCAAAGTTGGGTCTCGAATCGAGGCTATGTAATGCCCCAAAAAATCAAAGCAAAGATTAGAATCATGTTTCAAGTACATGAAGACTAAAACTTCATGTTTTGTTAGTGTGGTAAGTAATTTATACATGTATTAAGGCCACAAGTAACTCCTAATTCCTAGCCAAGTTGAAACCTTCCTTATCGGTGGTTTTGTCAAGGAGAATCTTCCTATAGTTAATTTCAAACAAGCATAACTATTAGATTATAAAGTATTTTAAGACCAAGACCCATAAAATGAAAGAAATTTAAGACTTCTTTCTAATCCATCCAACATTTCCTTAATTTAATTCCAGAGCTAAGAGTTATGGCTATTTTAGTGAAGTATTGTCTAACTGTGAGAATACGAGCGTAGGTACGATTTTGGAAAGATTGTATGACCATACAGCTCTCTCATCTAATCGAAAAAATTCCAAAAATCTAAAAATAGGAAAGTACACCTTCTAACCATGAGATGGAACCACGATCTTGGTTTAAGACCATGATCTTAGGTACGATCATGAGTTCAAAAGCTCATTCATCTTTGACTTTCAACCTATGAACCAAGGTACGATTGTAGGTGAATCCCATGATCGTACCATGGCTCGTATGACCAAGTCAAAAGAGCCTCTAGTCCATCCACCAAACCACGAACACCAACCATGGTCGTAGATGGGTCCACAATTGTGGGATAATTCGTATGACTCAATTTTTGCAAATTTTCAGTTACATGGACTTTGCAAATAATTTTTTACTTTTTAAACATCAAAACTATGTCATTTAAGCCACCAAAAGTCCTATTATTAAGATTAATATTACCATAAGTCCCTCATTCAACACTTAGTCAGAAATAAGAGAAAGAGACATTTTTCCTACTCTCTAGGGTAAACTAGGGTTCTCGGGCTCCAATTTCAAAGATTTCTTCAAGGTTATCATCTGGGCATGTGGGATTTCATATTTGTATATCCTTTCAACCATTGAGTCCCCAAGTTAACCTAAATTCCTCAGTTTAGTTCCTTCCTCAGAACCTAGGTTCATGAGTAGTATGAATTCCTCTATATTTCAGTTTCTCATCATAATTGGCCATGGACCCATGTTACACTATGAATTTTAGTATCATCACATGTTTATAATTAAGAACCCTCAGTGTAATGTATAATTCATGATTTTAAACTTGAGTTACAAAATTTCATATTTTAATTGTCATAATAGTTGCATTCTTTTGAGATGGCGGGTTAAGAACACCAATGCGCTAGAATTTTATACATATGTAATGAATACCAATTCCTACACGTTTATATGATATAGAATATTTTTCAGATAAGTGTCTACTATTTTAGCCTCAGATATCAGTGTTATGAGCTTGTCAGTTATCCATTTTAAATAAATTATCCAATTATCGATTATATTCAGTTAGGAGTAGTACTTACCACCGAGCGGATGAAGGAGTGAAGGATCACCCTCCAGGGAGGCTGATACCTTTAGTATAAGTCCCTAAGTACCAGAACTATGGATCCGCCGTAGGTTAATAAAGGGCCACTCATCAGATCGATCTTGACACCACAGTCTTTTTAGATATCAGTTTTGTGGATCCACGTCAGTTAGTATTCGTACCCTTGGTAAGGTATAGAGCACCCTTCTAGTTGGGATTACAGGTTAAACCTAATTAGCTCAGATTGGGGTATATCGGTTAATGGCAGCTCCCACAGTCTACAGTTCAGATTTAGATAGTTGCATGACCTCATATTTAGTTATTCAGCATATCATATAGTACAAGTTTATTACTTGGTTTTACATCAGTTTATCATATTACATGCATCACGCTCTGCCTATGTTAGTTATTTCCTATCTCATGCACTCGGTACATTCAAGGTACTGATCGCATACTTTTCTGGCGCTACATTGACTTATAATATAGGTTCTGACTATCAACATTCGAATCGGACATAGTACGACCTCCTACTACATCAGCAACAATACTTTGGGAGTCCTCATCATTCAATGACTAATTAACAATATTTTTCATTTATGTTTCTTTTAATTTTCAGACGGTTAGAGTTAGTTGGGGGCTTGTCCCAACAACTTGTCTTGGGGAAGGCTTTCAGACATACAATTATATGTTTAACTTTGGGGTTTTAAACTCAGATATTGATATTGGTTTTGATTATAATTTCATTATTCAATTCACTTCGTCGCAGTGTTTATATCAGTTATTTTAGTATTCATATTGTCATGTCAAGAGATGGGTTAGCTTGGGGTCACTTGTGGAAGCATTGTGTTATAACTAGGGATAGTCTCGAGTCTTGGCAGGTTAGGAGTTGGATCTAGGTTCGGGTGTTAGATTATTGTCTGAGTACAAAGTCGGTTCCTATGTCGAGTTGGGAGTTAGGTTTATATCGATCAATTTCAAATTATTGGTATAGATTGTTATACCAATCTTACTATGTATCATTTTTAGCCTTATTTATACATTTAAGTTTACAAAGTTGTAATGTGTAGATTTATAGTTAATATTTGTGGTGCATTTCGTATGACGAAAAATATTTCTCATGTTTTTTGGATTAAATATTCTATAAAATATTTTTAAATGGACTTATTTTTCTCAAATTTAAGAAAAATGACTTTCTCACATAAAGTAAGAAAATATTTTTCAAAACTCTATTTCAACTTCATCACCCAACCCGACATTTAGATCAGATCACGACCCAAGACATGACTTCTGATTTGATCCAGAACTTGACCTTCATGAACCAACTCTTGATCGAGGTTGAGAGACAAATTTCGGTCAAGGTTGGCTTGTGGTTACCAGATTTGGGTAGGGAGTCGAATCTCGACTCGAAGTGAGGATCAAAAGTCAAGTTCCTAGTCGAGGTCAAATCTTGAGGCTCCAATCTATATAGAGAGTCAAATCCCCCCAACGAGGTTGGTAATACGATTTGAATCTCGATCAAGGTCGAATACCTGGTCAAGGTTGGCAGTCAGATCCCACGTCAAGAGATGGGTTCCAGGGTCAAGTTTAGTTGTTGAGAGATAAGCAATATGTTGGGATCGAGAGCCAGGTTTGGTCTCAGGATCAAGATTCAGGTCCCTTGTTAGTGTTGGGGTTGGGGTCCTCGCTAAGATCGAGAGTCAAATCCCAAATCGAATTGGGGTTGGTGTATGAGGTTAGGGTCGAGACCAATCTCCCTACCTCGACACATGACTCCACTTTCTACCTCACCCGAACTTGGGACCTTACCTCAACTCGAGACCTAACTGTCGATCTTGATCCTGAGTCTCAAAGCTGACCTTGACTCCCTAACCCAATTCAGACACAAGAGCTGACTCTCATTTCTAACCTCAACCCAAGACCAGAATTTTGACCCCAATCGTGACACCCATCTACTGATTCCTGATCACCAAATCAGGATCCAACTACGTCACTCCTGACTCGAGACTCGACTCCAACTCTGGTTTGGATTTTGACCTGACCATGACCTTGACCGATGTCTTGGTCCATGTGAATGGGTGGGAATTTGTGTGTTGATGTCATTGTATTTGCTCAGATTATACCTAAATGCTCTTGGGGATAACATCTTCTTACTAACCAAGCACCAAAAATAAGTAAGAAAACCACTTATAAGATTTCCCTTCATTCCAAAAACACCCTCCCAAACTTATAAAGGAAGAATTCACGTATAAAAATTGAACAAATAAAAGCTTCGAAAACCCCAATAAATACTTATCCAACAATCACGCCCAAAATACAGTGATGCACCTTTACTAAATTTAGAATCTGCAGATGACCTCATATGTGGAATTTCAGAAAATTAGAAAATACAGCAATGGTGCCTTTAATTACTATAACTAACTTTTTGTATTGAAATGGAAGGCTATTTTGCATTTGGATAGTTGATGGTATAAAGCGATTGGCCGCTGACCAAATTGTCATGCCATTGTTTCCAATTGTATGTTGTCACTTTACATATAAATATGTATGCATTTTACCGTGTCAATGGACGTATGATTCTGCTTTTTATGATTTTAGGGCTCTTTCTTACGTCGAAGTATTGCTCCCTGTGCCCATAGGCCATGGATAGAAATCAGGTATTACCGTCTCTACAAGCCTAAAGGCCAACTGAAAAAATGAAATAGTAGGGCTCAATTTTCCCAAATACTCTTCCTATAAGATATTTCTTTCATTTATTTTTACTTGTCCAACTATATTATAAATAGATGCTCAACACCTCCTTTCATGTCTCTGCCTTTCATCTTCTGGACATGTGGTCTTGACTAGCCAATGTTCCCATGCAACAAAATTGATCTAATTACTGCTCTATAAAACTAACCTTTAAGCCTTAGTGGTACAATTTTATAACACAAGACATCAGAAGCTAGCCTCCATTTTAATCATCCTGCACCAATGCGATATGTGACATTCTCGTCAATCTCTATGTTACTTTGGATAATAACCCCCGGATACTTGGGATTTCCTTTCTTGAGATGACTTGAGAATCCAACTTCACTTTCACGTATGCTACACGAGGCACATCACTGAATTTTCACTCTATGCACTCTTAATCTTGCTCAATCTAAAACCTTTAAACTCTAAGATTTGTCTTCACACCTCCAGCTTGTCATTGACTTCACTACACGTCTCGTCAAGCAATACAACATATCTAAATTATTCATTAATTTAATTTTCAAATATTAGATAACCTCTAAATTGTGCCCAAATGATTTAAAAGTTTAATCCTCATACTATAATCTACTCTTTTCAAAAGTGAGAGAGTTGAAAAAAAAAGTATTTACAAATGAATTGAGTAATATTTTCTGGAAAAAAAATTGATGTTGAATAAAATATTGAAAAGTTGAAAATATATTTGTGCATCTATTTTATTTAGAAAAGATTGAAGTTATAATATAGATAAAAAAAAAATCACTTGAAAAAATAATTTCAACGAAACCATTATTTTTTTAAAAGTCATCTTTGCAAACTAATCTAAAAATCATTCTAATATACTCCCTCCATTCACGGGTAACATATCAAAAAATATAATTATTTTTTCTTATTTATCCTAAATATTAATTAATTATTCCAAAATTATTTTTTGATAGCTATTATTCACCAATTAAATAAAATATGAGACAAAAATACTTATCTCAATTATTATTTGTTAAAGAACGTTCAAAATATAAAAGTAACAATAAATATAATAAAAACATTTCAAAAAGGAAAAAAATGATAAATATAATAAAAAATGCTATAATATATTACCATATATAGTGAATGTCCACTTACCATATATAGTGAATGTCTACTTTATCATATATAGTGAATATCTATTTATGGAAAAGTTAGAAACCCCAAGGTTAGATTTCCTCTATAAATAAAGGGACTTCCTTCATTGTAATTGAACCCATCAAGAATTCCTCATGAGAAATAAAGAAGTCTTCTCTCTATTCTTCTTCTTCTCCATTTTATATTTCATAACACGTTATCAAGGCGAGACTCTATCAAACAAGATGAGATTATAAATCTAAAGGTAATTTCAGGGTTAGTAATTCTTTATGTTATTTGTCTTTTGCTATTAATGATATAATTATTGTTGATTTGAGAAAAAAATAATTGGTTTGGAAGCATTTATGCTTTAAATTTGTCCATAAAGAATAATATTGTTAAAAAATATGATGATAAATTTAAGTCTCATCTTATTAAGAGGGTAAGACATTGGGTTAAAAATTTCAAGGCACCATGATGATAAGATGTTATATTCAAGTCTCATCGATTTATAGCCTAAGACGCCTTTTTATATGGATAGGATATTGAGTTTGAATCTCAATACACCATATTGATGATATTATGATTGCTAAGACAAAATAATAGGCGTTTGGAGAAAAGTTATGAAACATATCTCATGGATATGCTTTATTCCATGAAGTGAATATGGTAGTAATATATGATGAATCTGAAAGTTGTCAACTTGCTTCTTTCTTGGAAGAAATGTGTTAACAGTGCATAATATGTCTGATAGAAGACAAGTGATTGAATGCACGGATATAGGTGTGGAGAGACAATATGATAATAATCATCAAAAATGATAATATTTTCACACGCTTATTATAATTATAAGATATGTTAGAGAAAATTTCTCTACAACTATATGCATGCCTCAATTTGCTCCTGAATTAGCAATTTCTTAAAAGAGACTATAAACTATCATAATTTGATAAGCATAAGGCACGATTATATTTCATTCCTGGGTAATGAGAAGCTTATTAATGCAAAAGTGCACTTGATTATGATGATATCACAACTCACCTTTGAAAGAGGCTGAATAATTGAGAAGAGTTATTTTGAAATCTACTTCTAAATTAGTAAATCTAAAATTTATTCATGTAATAGTAAATTTAAAATTTACTAAAATAAAAAGTACATGTCATGGTAAACTTGAAGTTTGCTAGAATAAATGTTCATAAATTGACATGAACGATTGCAACATTTCAAAGAAGTGCATACAGAGTATTGAACAAATATTGAAGAATTAGAAAATTCTTCATTAAATTTTAATATTGCGTGTTCTCATGGTAAGTTGGTTGGACCAACCAATGTTGGAATTTGATCCCTTAAAATCTATAAAGTATAAAAAGTAAATATGGGCTTGTTCACCTATCATGCGATCTATAGAGATGCATCGATATAAAATGATCACATGTGAGTTTATTGTCAACCTGCATTTTGACATTCATAAAGTTGCTTGCTCAATATAAATTGGATTAAGAGCATCATTTTTAGATTGTGTGATCAAGACAATTCATCTTGATAATGCTAGTTAAGTTGGTGTTAAATGCCTTTGATAAATAGTTAAACCATTGCTTATGAGAACAAAGCCTCATGTGTTGGTCAAAAATATAATATATTGCATACAATAACACTTGTATGCATTAGACCAATAGATTATGATTATTTCTTTCTCTTAATTGGTTCAAGGTCATGAATCAAATATTTCATCTAAAAAATTTTTATGTGTGGTATATGAATAATGAATATGCCACGATGGGTTCTCTAAAGTGAGATGTATGTTAGTTTTCCTAATATGAGGGGAATATAATAAACAGCTAAGAAATATGTTGTGAATTATCATCAATATAATTCTCAATCAAAAGATAATTTATGTTCAAATGCTAGAAGCATTTGTTGATCCAGTATTAATTTCATATTTAGCTGTAAATGCTCCAAATTGAATGTCTCTGAAGGACAAAATCTACTGCATGCATGAACTATGGTAGATCAATCGGTCCTAAATGAAATAATCCTTGAAAATGATAAGGAGCAAATAATTATAATAAGAAGGCAATGTGATCTTGAAGAGCCTACGACATAACACTTCATGAAACCTTATGAGAGGTTCAGGTACCTGAAAATAATGAAGTGATGAGATCTCAAAATGTTATGTCATACTGTGAACCGATACAAAATGATATAACATCAATATTTTTTATACAATATTGACGCAATATTGTAAAAGATACGAGGATCTAAATTTTACGTTTATTTAAGCATGTTAACATAGAAACATTTATCAAGTGATATGAATGAATGCATCTTGGTAAACATAACACTTATTTTATTTGCAGTCCAAACACTTAAATATGTCACTCATGAAATATTGAATATTGTCTCTTGACAAAATTTATATGAAAGCTTTTTTAAGGATTCAAAATGTTTGAAGTATATAAAAGTTTCTGGAAAACTTATTTATAATCCTTATATTGTATAAGCTTATAACTTGAAAATTATTGAAACTCGTAGAGAGTTTTCAAAAGCAATAGATTATTTGCTGAAATGAGGAATATACCAATTTGGATTAGCTATGAAGTACCATATCTTAGTGCAATTGGTGCACTCAAGTATCTTGCAAATACTACAAGGCCTGATGTAATCTATTTCGATTAATTTGTTAGTAAGGTATAGTTCTGCTCCAACTAGGAGACATCAGAATAAGATCAAACATATTAGCTTATTTTAGTCTAAAATATTGTAGTCTCGATCTTGCTGGTTATACTGATGTTGGGTACTTATCTAACTGATATAAAGCTCGATCTCAAATAAGTTATGTGTTCATATGTGGGGGTACTGTCATATCTTGGAGATATACAAAGCAGTCTATCGTAGCCACTTCATCAAACCATGCTGAGATAATAGCTATTCATTAAGCAAGCTGAGAGTGTGTATGGTTGAGGTCCATGATACATCTCATTCGCGAAAAATATGATTTGACATATGACAAAGTACCCATGATTTTTTATGAGGGTAATGCAGCATGCACAATATAACTTAAGAGAGGACTCAAGATAAAACAAAGCACATTTCATCAAAGCTTTTCTATGCACACGAGCTACAAAAGAATGATGATATTAACGTGGAACAAATTCGTTCAAATGACAATGTGGTTGATTTATTCACTAAGTCTCCTCCAATTACAACTTTCAACAAGATGGTGCACAAGATCGAGATGCAAAGGCTCAAGAATGTTCCCATTAGGGAGAGTTAATACGCGATGTACTCTTTTTTCCTTATGAGGTTTTGCCCCAATGAATTTTTCTTGTAAGGTTTTCAATGAGGCAGTCTATATGCGTATTGTTAGAGATGTGTACTCTTTTTCCTTCACTAGATTTTTTTTTTCGCTGGATTTTTTCTAGTAAGATTTTAACAACGCATATTATCTATCAATTAGACATTCAAGGAGAGTGCTATAAATATATTATCATATGTAGTGAATATCTACTTTATCATATATAGTGAATGTCTATTTATGAAAAAGATAGAAACCTCAAGATTAGTTTTTTCCTATAAATAAATAAAAAATTCCTTTATTGTAAATGAACCTATCAAGAATTCCTCCTGAGAAATAAAGAAGTTTTTTCTCTATTCTTCTTCTTCTCCATTTTATATTTCATAACAAAAAAAAAACATTTTAAAAAAGAAAAAAAAAAAAAAGGACTCGTGTCCAAACGGGCCTAAATACTAAGCTGCCCAAAGGTGAATTGGGCCCTTTATATCCGGTTCAGCAACACTAGTGCTCAAAAAATACTCAAAATCCTGAACGCCCTAAAGTTGCCATCAGCCTTCGTAAACTCTTATCTCCTCCTCCAATTCCTTGCAATGAAGAACGAAAGCAGCAACAAAAAAATGGAGAAAGTGACGGCGGTAGCGTCGGCGAGTTTCGACAAAGCAAAGGCGGCGGCAGCTGTGGGAGCAGTGAAAGCTAAGGCGGCGGCGGTTGTGGGTGCAAGCAAAGTGAAGAGTGGAACTTCATCAGGATTCAAATGGATTAAGGAAAAATGGAACAAGAGGAATTCTGCTAAGTAACTTTGTTAATTAATTTGGAGATTGTTAGAAGAAAGGGAACCAGTAGATTTTGGGGGGTTTTAGTTTGTGGATTTTGCTTTAGGAAAATTTGTTGTGCTTAATACTTATTACTCCATTATTCGTCATGATTTGTATTTGATTCACTTTGTCTAATGAAATTAGTCCGTTTTCACTTTTGTTATTTAAATTTATGTCGCCATTAGCAAAACGTTATAAATTTATCTCAGGATTATAATTGTAAAATAAGTTAATCCACGTGGCAAACGATTTCGGCGGCGTGCTGTAGGAGCAGTGAAAGCCATGGCGGCGGCTGTGGTGGGTGCTAGCAAAGTGGTGACCGGAACTTTATCACGATTCAAAATGGATTAAGGAAAAATGGCAAAAGAGGGATTCTGCTAAATTATAATATTGTTTTTCTTTTGAAAAAAATAAACTTGTCCAATGCAGTAAAACTTCCTGCAAAATTTAAAACAAAAAAAAAAAAAAGAAAAATTCGATGCAAGTTTGGTATGATGGAAAATATGTTTCATGGAAAATATTTTCTTGGAAAATATTTTTCTAGAAAATAAGTTAGTTTTCTATTTATTTTCTCATGTTTAGTTGGTGAGTAAAAAATATTTTTCAAAAAATATTTTATGATGTTTGATTGATGGGTAGAGACTATTTTTTAGAAAAATATTTTCTAGTATTTGATTGGTGAGTAAAAAAATATTTTTTTAGGAAATACTATTAACTGTTAACTAGTATATTAGTGTCTCCAACAACTCATATTAGTGTCTCTAACAACTCAACAACTTGTAAGAACTAATTTAAGTATAACAAATAATATCAATATCGAATACAAAAATATTACAATCACTAAATTTAAGCAACTATTAATTAGCAAATCGAGAAGACACTTTTCACTATTTTGTTAGGATAATCTCAAGATACTACAATTAATAGAAATATAACAGAACGACAAGCTTATTCAACCTTGTGAAACAAATTATATCGATGACAAAATGAAATATGCAATTAGCAAAAGTAACATAGGTAAATCTTCCTCTATGCATATGAAAATAACAATACATTCAACGAACATTAGAAATGAAAAAAAATCGGGCTTCACTATTTTTTAGTTTAAGCAGTGAAAAATTAAAGCAAAGTACAGTGAAAAATATTTTCGAGTAATGTAAATATTTTAGAAATGCGAATTTTTTAAGTCATATAAATATGAGTATTGTTAGGATAGAGAAGAGGATTGGGGTGGGATCATAAGTCACATTTGTCATTTTTTAAAAAATGACTTTCCTTACCTCATGAGGGAAGTCATTTTCTCTTAAATGGAGGAAAATAAGTTAAACATTTTATTACAACCAAACAAGAAAAAATAGAAAAACATTTTTCAGAAAATATTTTTCATCATACCATACACAAGCTTTCGAGAGAGGATAAAGCTGCTGGCGACCTAGCTAAAAATTACTGTAATAATTGTCCGAAAAGGTAAGTGAGGTTGCAGGGGTGGAATTGAGCTATTCCTTTAAAAAATAATAATTTATTTTGATTTATCATAAAATTTAAAAAAAAATAAAAAGACTTATGTTTGTGATCTTAAATTAAAAAAATTGTATTAAATATGTTAAAATATTTTTTAATTTTATGGTCCTAAATATGTTAAGTGAAAAGTTGAAATTAAAGTATTGTCAAAAAAAAGAAAGGAACATTCTTTTTTAAACGAACTAAAAAGGTAAAAAAAAAAAAAAAAAATCATTCTTTTTTAAACGGACTAAAAAGAAAAATAGTCCTTCTTTTTAAAAAATGGAGGGAGTATATAATTTGGTTTAATTTACGACATTATTAGAAAAAGGGTGGTAAATTTTGGAGATCTTTAGTTTGTGGATTTTGAATTTAATTAATTTTTTAATAGAAAATTATATTGTGTTTAGTAGTGTTATTATTCGTAATGATTTGTAAGTTTGATTCCTTTGTCTTTTAACGAAAATTAGTATGCATATCCGTACGTCGTAGGTTGATATTAATGTATTATTGTATATTAGTTTAAGATATCGATGTCTTGTCTAAACTTGTAAAATCATATTACATTAAATCAGTGCTATTATTATTTATTTCAATATATACCTAATCCATTATCAATCTAACCACAATCAAATTGATATAAATAAATACAAATATGTAATATCATAAAAAATAAAAAAAAATACATGTTTATATATACAGTATTCATTAATATAACTTAGTTGATAACTTTTAAAATTGCATACAAAATGGGGTATTTAATTTATTATTAAAGTTATTAAATGAAAATAAAGGTGAATTTTTTATTAAATATTTGATACTTTTAAAATAACTCAAAGTAAATAGCAATTATAAATAATAATTATTACTATGTGTGTATAACCATTGTATTTTATATTGTATATTTATTCTTAATTCAATTCGAACCATTCTTAATACATATTAAATTATATATGGTATATAGTGTTTATTACTTATTAATTTTTCTTCAAACAATATGTTTTGTGTATATTTAAAAGGAAGAGTAAGTTAATAAAAAGATATAAGTCAAATTTAATAATTATTATAAACTTATTTTAAAAATAGATTGTGTATTTAATATAACGATTATAAAATTTAATTTTGACTCTTAATGAGATGATCTATATACAAATAAAATACATTAAATTAATTTAGACCAAAAATTATAAAAATTTTAATATATTTTAAATTGTATCATATCAAAGTACATCAAATTATTGAGAATAAGGAAATATAAATTATTAAAACTATTCTATTTAACAAAAAATAACATAAATATATACTTTAACTTAACATATTTACACAAATCATCACACTTACAAAGTAATTATAAAAATTCATACTAATTATGTGCACGCTGAATTTATCAAAAGTTAATTATATATTTAAAAAAAATTATAATTTTAAGTAATTATGTAATTTTTGAGATTTTCTGTAATATAACATAAAAAATATAGGAATTTATGATATTATTTTTATTTAAAATAAAATTGTAAATATGAAAATTTATTATGATTCAATATATCGTCCAAATTCAAAAGATCCTAATGAATTAAAAATAAAATATACTACAAAATAACAATAAGGAAAGTGAAGTACTTTGAACTTCTAGAAAGCTCATTTCTTAAAGTTTCATTTCAACAATTATGCTTTTATGCTTGTTTGATTATGAAAAATTAGACATATTTTTTTCTAAAATTTAAGCATGTAAGTTGTTGAGCAAATATCGATGTTCAAAGATTTGTGGCTTGTTTAGAATTGTGTAAAAAAAATTATATTTGAGTATTTGACTCATACGATTAAGCAAATTTGTAGAGATCTTCTTTATTAAAGTATCTTCGGTATTTATTTTTAAATTCGAGGTAAGTCATTTTATCATATTTGCATGAAATTTTAAAAAGATTTAAATTAGAAAATGAAGATCTTTGATTTATTTCTGTTGTATGGGTGCTATGATGTCCTAACTTGGGTCTATTGAAAATAACTTTTCTACTATTTTTTAAGTAGTGGTATGAAATGCATTTATTTTATTTTTTCAGGATTCAATATGTAAAATACATTTTGTACGTTGAGTTGTTGTTGGTATGAATTCATCGATATTGATATCTTTGTATATAAATAATGAAATGTATAAAACTCTTTTAAATCCTCTTAAGTGTTAATTTTGATTAAGGGTGTGTTTGGTACGAAGGAAATGTTTTTCAATTTTCTTATATTTGGTTGGCTTATATGTTTTAGAAAATGTTTTTCAAACCAACTTATTTTCCTTAAATCTAAGGAAAATGACTTTCCTTCAAAAAGTAAGGAAAACATTTTCCAAAACTCTCTTTCAACCCCACTTTAAAGTTAAAATGTTCAGACAATTCTCAAAATCATCTACCCCGCCTCCAAATTCTATTACCCCGACACCACCCCTACCCCCACTCCACCCCTACCCCTACCCCTACCCCCACCCCACCCCACGCCACCCCTACCCCTACCTCCACCCCCATCCCCAAAATTCAATTGTTTTAAAAAGTATTTCAAAAATTTTCCTTAGTCCATCTCCTACCCCCACCCACCCTTGCCCCTACTAGCCCCTTCCAAAAACAATATCTACATTTTATTAAAAAATTTAAACTTCTCTCTTTACACCACACCCCATCCTCCCTCTACCCCCCCCCTTACCAGCCCCCTCTCCCATCCATTCCCCCTCCCCCCAACCTCAAAAGAAAAATTAAATTTATTTTTAAAAACACCCCATACACCCGCGTATCAACCCCTTTCCAAAAAAAAGGATTTAATTTTTTAAATTTTTTTTTAAAAAAGAATTCTAAAATGTATTTTTACACTTTAGCTAAACACTAAAATGTATTTTTTGAAAAATATTTTTTCATTCACCAACCAAATATTAGAGAATATTTTTCGAAAAATATTTTTCATCCACCAACCAAACATAACAAAATAAGTAAGAATCAACTTATTTTTCAGGAAAACATTTTCTAGGAAATTATTTTCCATGAAAAACATTTTCCTTCATACGAAACACACCCTAAGAGATATTTTTTTTATCGCATGTCTTAATATTATAAAGTACATGTGGTTACTTCGAATTCCTTAAATGTTGGATGATAAAAAGAAGCAAATGAGGATGCTGATGAATTCTTTATTTTGAATAGTGAATCTCTTGCAAAGTTGATAGAAAAGTTCAGCATACAGTGTCTTATTATATTGGAAGAGTATGTTGAAGTGCTTTGTCCTGTATTGCATGAAAAAGGAGTCGATGTGTGTATTGCGTTAACTCAGTGTACTTTAAATAGAAAGAGGCGTGAAAATTTTCACTTCTTTTGTCAGATGTTTTGAAGTTGATATAAGCTTTGGCAATATTAAGTAGATTGCTATGAAAATGTAAAATCATATATGTTTATGGCAGTATTAAGTAGATTGCTTTCATTTTTTCAGCTATAGAAAGAAAGAAATCGAAGGACAGAGATATACTATGAAACATGTAAAATATATTAAGGATTATATAAGAATTAGAGTCGTAATGAAAGACAGTTTATCAGAAAAAAAAAAATTTAGTGGGTAGTTTTAAAATCAACTACTTCAAATTATCCGTATTAAAAAGATATACACATTCCTCTTTCAAACTAAACTAATTTATCAGTATTTTAAATTTTAATAATTAATTTAAATATATCAGTTTAGATTTCGTGTGCATATCTTGTTTTCTTTTTTATAGTTGTTGTTGTTTAAATTTTTGTCCTAATTATTTATTTTTTTGATAGTTATTATTGTTTATATTTCTATTGTAATTATTATTTTTTAATTTTTTAATTTTGTATTAAAAATTACTTTTTTTCATCTTGGTTACTTAATGTTTTCTTTTTGGCAGTTATTGTTGTTTAAATTTTTATTGTAATTATTTATTTTTTTGAAAATTATTTTTGTTTAAATTTCTACTGTAATTATTATTATTTTTAATTTTGTAATGAAAATTGCTTTTTCGCAACTTTTGTTATTTAAGTTATGTGTAATGTTTAAATGGTGCGTTGCTGTGTGAAAGTAATAATTTTTTAAGTAATTATTAGTAGTTTAATTTTCCCCCCCAGATAATTCATGTTATTTATTAAGAAATATTATTTATGAAGATAAATTAATAAGTGAAAGTTTATTAGCAAAAGTTATTTTGTGAGTGTACGGTGTTTTTTATCTTTTTAAAAATGAAATTTCTATTGTGATGGGAAAGTTAAGTTTTTAAAAAAATAGAAATTTATTTTTTAAAAAAATTAATATTGCTTTTATGTGGTGCTGACAGATGACTAACCTAATAAATCAATTAGATCTATTAAATATCCGCACCTCCCTACAAATGATATCAGAGCCCAGTAATTCAGAGCCCAGTAATTCAAAAAATACGGAAGTGAGATATATGTTAGAGTTATTAGAAT
>NC_061117.1:192548845-192770645 GCF_002878395.1 Capsicum annuum | reverse complement strand
ATTCTAATAACTCTAACATATATCTCACTTCCGTATTTTTTGAATTATCAACCAAAAATGGCTCAATTATTTTATTTTTTTTTGGTTAAAGTGGCTCAATTATTCATTACTATCTTAACTAGCGTTTCGGCTCTATTATTTTCAAATAGTAAACCATTTTGAGACCAAATTCTGTTGGCAATGGCAATGACTGTCTCTTGCTCCTATAAAGCTTCCTAATAAGAGCTGGAAGATGACTCACAAGTGATGTCCATTGAAATTTGCCATTGAAGAGCTTTAAAGTTCAAATTTTAAAATTTGATCTGTTGCAAATGTGAATATTTCAATTGAATAATATACTTAAAGAATCAAAACACTGAGAAGAGATCAATCTAAAATTTGAGACTGTGTAAAGGATAATTGAGATGGAAGTCTATTGAAATCCATAATTGAATAGCTTCAAAATTTTCAAATTCGATCAATCGTAAATGTGAATCTTTCGAGTGAATAAAATATCAAAAAATTCAAAACATTGAGAGAAACTCTTGTCTAAAATTTTGAACTATTTAGAGAAGATTTGAGCTGGCCAGGATTTTTTTTTCTTAAAAAAAAAATAACTCGATAAGGTAGATAAACTGCTAAAATATATAAATATTGAATAACAGTGTATATGTATGTATATAGATCTTTGTTACATAATTATACATCATGTACACACGATAATACACTACACAATATCAATATATTACATACATGCAATCATTTTAGACGATTTTTTTCATTTTGCCGCCGGTATATTTACGTAGGAACACCCAAAGGTTATTTTAAAAACAAATGGCTAATGTTTGCCTAGTTTGCCAATTTATGACAGCCGACAAATAATTTCAAATTAATAGCCAAGTAGAGATAAGCATCAAGGAGGTGGACCGTCCACCTCAAATAGAAAATAAACAAAAGCAGCAACAAGATATTTGGCAACTAAGGTCTTTCTCTAGCTATTGCTTCCTTTTTTTTTTAATTCTTATTTGTTCATCACATCACTGTAGATATCTTTCTCTTCTTCATTTCCTGGGTGTATTCACACACACATGTCGTTCGATTTTACAATTGATTTACAATTTTTCTCTCTTTCTTTTGTTTTACATGTTTATGCAATTGCAAATCTGGATTTTGGTTTTATGAATTTGCTTCTTTTATAAAACATCCTCATCTTTTTTTGATTTTTTATTTTTTTTTAGATTTACATGTTTATGCAATTAGAGATTTGAATTTTGCCTTTCTGAATTTAGTTTTTCTATTAAAAAATAAAAATAAAAGTGGTTCTCTTCTCCATTATGTCAACTTTGATTTGCTATTGTATAATCTACCCAAATTTTTTTATTTTTTCTGTTCTTCTATATAATTAAATACAATTGTATAGAAATTATATAGTTGTTGCATAGAGTATGTATTTGTAAAAGATATATATAGAAATAGTATTGAATGTGTATAGAGACTTTATAATTGTTGTATAAAATATATTTTTTATATGATGTGTATAGATATTGTAATATTATTATATAAAATATGTATATGTATAGGAGGTGTGTAGAAAATTATATAATTATTGTATAGAATGTGTATAAAAATTGTATAATTATTGTATAGAATATGTATTAATATAAGATAAAAGTATAAAAAACTAGATAGGATATGTATACAACTGTATAATTATTGTATAAAGTATGTATATGAATAAAATATATATATTTGAACAATAATTATAGCTAAAAATTGTATAGAATATATATCAAAACTGTATAATTATTATATAGAATATGTTTTTATATATGATGTGTATAGAAATTGTATATGTATAAGATGTGTATAAAAACTGTATAATTATTGTATAGAATATGTATCTAAATAATTATTTCAACTAAACGTTGTATAGGATATGTATAGAAACTATATAATTGCCGTATAAAATACATATACGATGTGTATAGAAATTATATCATTATTGTATAAAATGTATATATATATGTACCAGATATGTATTATATTGTATCAATATGTATCAAATTGTATATATGTATTGTATTGTATCAATATGTATAACATATATATATATTATGTTTCATATGTATCAATATAGAATACTCAAATATGTAATGTATTTTATCGTATCAACATGTCTCAATGTATATGTATTTATATATATGTGTTAATATGTATTATATCGAATCAATATGTATTCTTCTTGTGTTAATTGTGTTTGAAATAATATATTTTTTTTTATTTGATTATTTAATAATTAAAAAAAGAGCAAAAAATAGTGGAAAAAAAAAAGAAATAAATGGTTTTATACATTATATAATTAAAAAAAGAAGTAAAAAAAGTAACAACAGAAGTAAAACAAAAAAAAAATAATAAAAGCAGTAGAAATAAAAAATAAGTCAAAAAAAGCTGCGATAATTAGCGAAGTAGCTAAGAAATGAAAGTCTGAATTCATGAGTCATTTTTGTATCATTTCTTTTGGCCGTGAGGTTGTTTTTGTCCTTTTATCGTGGATCTATGTATAAGGATGGGACTGTTGTAACTTCTCAATCGAAACTCCGTGTATTTTCACCAGCGGTTCTACGTTCCCTATTGCTTCCCTTGGTGCCAAGAGTAGCTTATATATATATATATATATATATATATATATATATATATATATATTAAAAGTGCGAAGACCCTTAGAAAAGTGATTTGAGTTTTTTACCCTTCCTTAAAAGACTCACTATAGACAAAATCGTTTTTTTACCTTTTTCCTACTATTTAATTTCTCAAAATAAATATATTAAATTTGGAAAAATTTGTGTCCTACTATAATTATATTAATTTTTTTCGAACACGTTAAAATCTCTGAAAAGAAGACATCAAAAATTCTATTCACTTAGCAAAGTTCATCAATATAGGAGAATAATTATTTTCCGTTTAAGTGTAGAATCCTTTTAACTATAAAATTCATTAGGTTTTTATTCCTTTTAAATATATCGTCATTGCATTAAAATCTCATAAGAGAAAACAGTAAAAATCATATTCACATAGCAAAGTTATCATATTCACATAGCAAAGTTCATCATGGTTGTACTTCTGTCTTCTTTTCTGATATTTATATAGCAAAGTTATTCTCTTATCATATTTTTTATGAAAGTTTGACAATGTTTTTATTTCTTTTAGTGAGTTCATAATTATTCCAAGTTCTGAAGTTTGTCCTATCATAAAGCAACTGTTGCTAACTTCATTGGCTGATAATTAATTCTGATTGCAAAATTTTTATATGTTCGAATTCAGGGTATAGTACATTTTGCTTGCGCCATATATATCAAGTCGAATCAATCAAATTTGAATTGTTTTTTTATTTTTCAGTGTGACCTTTAAATACGTTAATTGAGAATACTGCATTATACTAATAAACTTGTTTTTAATCATATTCAAGCCTTGATCGTGACTTCACATAATGAATTGTCACGAATATTTTTGTTCTTCTCTCTATTTTTACTTAGAACATGGCCTCTAATTTTTAAGATTATTGCATGTTTCGAGAAAGTAAAAGTAATTAAATTCAACACAATAGTAAAGATTTAATAATCATGCCTTGCTGAATTCGGTGATAATAATTCGACGAAGCACTCAACGAATTGTTTGAAATCTTTCCATCAACTTTATCAATTTATAATATATTTTACATTAGAAAATATGATGTTCTTCTTTTCTATGGGATTGTTCAACCATTCTAATTTCTTAATTGTAGTTATTTTATGATTTCTATGATATTTAGGATTTTAATTAGTATCCTAATATTTTGGACTTGAAAATTAACTAATTTTTTCATATTAGGATATTTTTATAAAATTAAAAAAATTAACCGTAACTTAACAGGAAACAAGTGAATAGCACTACCTCATTAAATAAATTACTTAGAAATTTCAAAGCTTATTATTTGTTAATCATCAAGGTACCTTCAGATTCTTCCCTCTGAATATGTTTAAAGTGTTTTTTTATCTATGTGTTATAATCATAATCCATATATAAGAATAAGGACTTCTAAAATCTCTTCTAAAATCTAAAGTAAAAAAGAGTTCTAAATACATGCATTTTAATTTATTTATAATTTCTCTACTTTTCTGTTTCTATCAAATTATTTTTTAAAAAATAATATATAAATAATTATCGACATAATTCCATTTCAAAGAATAAGGACTTCGAAACCTACTAAAAGGAAGTCTTAAAACAAAGTCCTAAATAGAAAAAAAAAATCTTCTTTAAAGTTTCCATAAAACTGTTGTTCTCTATGCTTAGTTGTTTAGTTCCCAAAAAAAACGTTGTTTAGTTCTAAATATTTTTTATATTTTTTTAAGTAAAATATAAATTCTACATAAATACTATAAAATTATTTGAAGTCCTTATTTTATCTAAGTAAGAAAGCATAATATTTAAATTAAAATTTTATCTTATTTTAAAAAAATATCTATAATTCTATTTAAATATTATTTTGATCAAACTTTACCACAAAATACAACCTATTTTACTTCAACTTTTCTTCTTATTTTAATTTTGATTCAGGTCGTCTTTTACATTCATTATCATCATTCTTTATATCTTTTTGTATTTCTTTTAGTTAATAAATTTTAAATTGTATATAAATTATACATAATCAACAATTGACAATGAATTGTCCTCTCTTAACAATTTCTGATCGAAAAATTGTACAAAATAAGTGTGGTGCCGCCGAAAAAGATCAAAGGTTTATCTCACAAAAAAAAAAGACTTATATTACGGGAATGGTGATTCTCTTTGTGATTGCTGCAAGTTTTACTTCTTTCAGAGGAATTTCATAATTTTTACGCTATTATTAAAGGCAAATTATATAGCACCTTTATTATAATGATAATTTTTCAAACTACATATCGAGTCCATTTTTTTCATCACATCTTTCATATATTTTAATAATTTTTTAATTACACGAAGGATCATAGAAAGGGAAGGGTTGTAAGCCTTAACATCCCTACTTCAAAATTGGTGGTTTAGTCTACTTGAGCATAAAATTAGCTTGTTTAATTTGTTCATCAATTCCAATCTTTTAGCTGTAAATTTATTATGTTTTATATAATTTTATTTGTTTTGCATATAATTTTATTAATTGACACGAGATACACGTGCAAAGCATGTACACTTGACTAGTATATATATATATATATATATTTAAACTAAACTTTTTACCCCCACTTATCCAAGGTTGTTTCAGGTTCACAAAATGATTATGAAAGATAAAATTATACTTATTTTTTAAAAAAGTATTGATATAGCTTATCAAAATGCAGTATACGCTGTTCTTCAAAGCAGTGTGGTATTTGAAACTTTTAATTTCTAAATTTGCCTCTATAAGTGGTTAACCTATTTAAGTAATGAGTACTTGAGAACTCTGGCAAAACCTTCTTTTAAAACTTTGAGTCGAAAGTATCCATGCGTAAACTTTTATTTTCCTTCATGCGCTAATTATGAAAAAAAAACGGGTCAGTACTGTACCGGTTTGCCTCCCCCTTGGGTTTGTGGGCTTGTCGTGGCTGGAAAGGTAAGAATTGCACTTGTAGCAAGTTTTCACCTATTATTTAAGTTATATTCAATTTTTCAAATTATTTAAATCTTAACCAGTATTGACAAAGTTCAAATAAAACCTTTCTCAGATAAACCGAGAGCTCCCCTTAACCGAATAGGCTATAATTTGAAGGATCTCCATAATTTCTTACAACTTTTCATTGCAAGTCACTCCACTTATAAGATTACACTGAATATGTTGTTATTTTCTTAGTGCAAGTGTGACTTGCTGTAATGTGCTAGTTTTACCTCACTATGTTTTCAAGTACTTGTATACTCAAATATTTGTTCACCAATGTCTACCATTTGATAACTAGCTTATAATTGACTGAAATGCTTTGCTTAGCCGGTTTTATAAAAAAGATATGGTACTATACAAGAAATTAGTGAACCCAATCAGCTGCATAGATCTTTCATCTAAAATTTCGATCTGAAGTTAGGTTTTACAGTTCAAATTTTATACATACGAGTCTGAAATTTGGGATTGTTCAAGTCAAACTTTAGATAATAATAATTTGTATTTCAGGCAGTATGCCTAAATTTGGTCCTTATGCCTAAATTTGGTCCTAAAATAGCTAAAAATCACACACAAAAAAAAAGAACTTCAATTACGTATTAAATATAGGTAGCCCCAAAATCGACTATTTTGTTCCCTTCGCCTTTGGAAAGTTACTGGTCCAGCCCATATAATTGTGTCCAAGCCAGTGTGTCTCACTCCCTAGTCCCTACACTTCAAGTATATGTTGGCAAACTTTATCAACGTGACAAAAGTAGTACATATTATGTTGGTAATTTTAATTAACAGTTCTTAAACTCAAGTGACAGAACGCTTAAGGGAGACTATTCATGTTGTTGAAGGGATAATGAGCACTTGAGTTTGTTGTCATTTTTTTTGGTTTTTCATCCAGAGTGTCCGTTACCCGCATTGGATCCCGATTAAATTTGGATTCGCGCCAGAAAGAAGTCCCACATTGGGGGTACAGTGCTCCCTAACAAAGCGACTCCATATCCAAAGGTGTTTGAACCCGAGAACTTTGGTTAAGAATGAAGGAATACTTATCACTCCACCACAACACTTTTTGGTAGTTTATGTCATTGATTAATTCTGTCTATTTGCATTTGGTAGTTGTTACAAAGCTAGACAAATAACCCTTTAATGAGTTATAATACGATAATTTTGTCCTTACTTGAACTGAATTGTTGAGCACAAACAGTGCATTTACTTCAAATTCACCATTCTTTTGAACAAGCCAAAAGAAGACGTGCTTAAAATAGTCATGATTTTTTCTGCCCTTAGATTAAAAAAAAGGAGAGATTTTGTATGTCTAGTGTTTGGTTGGACAAAGAATTCCCCACCACAACATAGTACACATGGTTCTGCAGCCAAGGACTTGACATAATGATCAGTGAAATAAGTCGAGAAATATTAGGTCTTAGATTTAAAATTTTAGCAAAAGCAAAAAGATCTTAAATTTTGATAAACAGAATTACCTAATACTTATGCTCAAAGGTAGATTCAGAATTAAAACTTTATGGGTTTGCAACGATTTCAAATTATGAAAAAAGAACTTTATTTTATGTGCCCAAAAGAACCAAACTCTACTCAAGGATTGTAGCAAAGTTTAAGTTTGTTTCATTTCTACCATCAGACAAAGATACTACTTTGTTATTTGGGTGCCCAACAAATATTTCTTTTATATTTAACAGATTTCTCAATACAAATTTGATCTGCATGAGCGCCTACTAACTTCCCCAAGAACCCACGTCCATCACTCTTGATCGGCCCTTACTTATACTGATAAAAAGTAACAAGTATCTCATGAAATTTGTCAAAGATGTACAACCTGAACACGATTATTCTATAAGAAAACATAGCGCAATAGTTGAGTTTTTAAATTTAATTAGGCATAGCCAATAAGAAAAGATAATTTGAATGCAACTTTCTTTTTTTTTTTTTGTTGTTGTTGTTGAAACAGAACCAAACATCCTCTGGCCTACTCGTCCATGCTCATTAAATGAAATGGCATTAAATAGATTTCAGATTTGTCTCCCTTTTGAGTCTTCTTTTCCCGATTCTTTCACCTCCTTTACTTAATTTTCCAACTTCCTTTCTTGTTGAGTAGTTGGCTCTATTTAATGCATTACTCCAAATTTAATGCTATACTTGCATTTCCCCCCCTTTATTCCTTAAGTTCAATTCCTTCCCTTCACAATTTTTTCACAATTTCCCCCCTTCTCTTTTGCCTTTCATCTTTCAAAATTCTAGTGCATTATTTTCCTCTCATTTTCTTTGTGTTTTATCATTAGTAGATGATGATGATGATGAAAGAGGAAAGTTTTAAGTCAAAAGAATATGTTGAAGTTGGAGGTATATTATACGGGATGTTGGTGCGGTTCAATGAGAAAGCAGTTGTCAAACAAGTTTGACCCTACTTTTTTATTGAGCCGTGCCAATATCACGTGTCACTACTCTAAAAGTTCTCCTAGTATATATAACTTTAGCGAAGGAACACAATGTTCCTTCGTCAAGTATTTTTTTACTAGTAAGTTGTGTTTTCGCCTATAATATTATTAATTATCTTTGTTTTTGTTATTGCATTATATTGTTTAGTTCATTCTGTCATCTAAAAAAGGTGTCTTATTGTTCGCTGTAGGAGTAAGAAGACTAACGTTATATTGTTTTGAATGTATGTTTTCTCAAGAAAAAAGAAATAAAGAGATAGGAGTGTCCCATCACAAAAATTATCATACATATTAAACTGAACAATTGAATCTTAAGATACACATACTACAAACTAATTAAGAATACGAATAATGTACTATGGTTATTTGACAAAAATGTATGCGATAAACACATATCTTTCATTTATTGATTTGATGTAAATATCGAATACGTGTAATTTTTCTTAGTCCAAGATATATTTTTTCATCCGAAACATGCTTGCGTTCGTTAAAATGTGGTGTCCATGAGCTTATTTACCAAAGAAACTCTACATGTTGTTTACTAATTGAAACTAGCACATAAACATTTTCTTATACTCCCACCGTCCGAAATGGTGGTTGTTTTTTGCTTCTTTGGATTTAAGCTAATATGTGAGTTTTGATCAATATTTTAAATTATATTTTTTAAAATAATATTGATATGAGGAGAAATGCAATTAGTAGTAAGTTTCGTGTAGTTTACTAATTGAAGCTAGCACATAAACATTTTCTTATACTCCCACAGTCCCAAATGGATGTTGTTTTTTGCTTCTTGGGAAATAAGCTAATATGTGAGTTTTTGATCAATATTTTAAATTATATTTTTTAAAATAATGTTGATATGAGAAAAAATATAATTTGTATTACGTTTCATGTATTTTTAAAATTTATAAATTTTAGTTTAAAATATAATATAAGTCGATGTAATCCAATTTAGTTTTAACAAATTGGTTAAATAACTTTGAAAAGGAAAAATCAATAAATATTTCGGGTTTAATACATCCATATAGAGGCTAGCTAAGTGAGTCAGCCCATTAGTGAATCTAACCTTCAAGTCCTAATATCGTCTATATAAACACCATTATGGATATTGAAAGACACACTCTAAATCATCTAGATAATGGCTGGGTTTAGCTGTAAATTTTTATATCATCGAGGGGATTTTTAGGTTGTAGAAATAGGGGAGTTTATTCGTTTTGTGAGAATTTTCAACGACTAGTAATTCTAATTGGTAGCTCAGACATTTTGTTTCCGCTAAAAAGAACAATTGTAAATCTCCTAAATTACCATTACGACAAAAATCCTAGAACAGGACAGAATGCAAGGGTAGCTTCTGTCTCTGCCATGCACAATACCTAATTATTTTTTTTCAATCAGTATTCGCTATTCATATTGAATTTCGATTAAATCAGATTATGTCGGAAAGTCTCACATTGAAAGATAAAGCGTTGTTTAACAAAGGTGACTCCGTATCGGGAGATTCGAATTCGAAACCTCTAATTAAGAATGGAGGAATACTTACCACTAATGGCGGATCTAAAAATTTTCTTCAGGGAGTTCGAAAAGATAAACATATAAATGTGTGAATACGTCAACAAAATATAATTTCAAGGGATGTAATAGTATAGAGTCTATACATATAAAATACTTAAACTTAAATAAGAGTAATTAATAAGTAAAACAAAAAGTTAACCCTATACAAAATTGTACAAATCAGAACAGGATAGCTACTAAAGCTGTACAAAATAAATATTAAAAAAAAACGCAACCTGCGCCCCTATTGAGAATTGAACCCGCAACACAAGGACCGAAGGAGCAACACAAGAAGTGGACTTAGAATCATTGAGCTATCCAACAACCTTATTTTAGGTGGTTCAAATTTAATATATGTACATAAATACTAATTTCTACCTTATATATACAAGGTAATTTTTTGCCGAGGAGGTTCGGGTGAACCCCCTGGCTACACCGTGGGTCCGCCCCTGCTTACCACTCTACCATAATCTTTATTGGTAAGTTATTTTAAGAAGTTAAGGTGGTTGCTGAAGCTTTTAAAAAAAAAGTATTCTTCAAAATATACAAGATTTAATGTTTATGAGTTCCTACAATAATCTTAAGTTAATAGACAGTAATAATTGAATTTAAACTACAATAATCTTTAGTTTAATAGATAGTAATAATTGAATTTACTATTGAATATTTATATATATGAGTTCCTACAATAATCTTAAGTTAATAGACAGTAATAATTGAGTTTATGATTGATATTCATATATATTTAGTGAATTTCTTAGTACAAATACAAGATTTGAATAGAAATTATTGGGCTCACGTCAATCCATAGGTATAAGGCTAGATTCACTTTTGCTTTTGAGTAATAACATAGGTTATCTTTTAGAAGTTAAAAAGAGTAGCTTCTCTCAAAACGCACTATTGATACCTTGAATTAGTTCAAATTCTTGTGCTAATATCGCAAAAGACCAAATTAATTTAAACTTTATTAATGAAACAACTGTTTTCCTTCTAAAGTACCGTTTTAAAAAGATAAAAACTACTTTATAAATAAACAAATTTTGAAAGTCAGACCAAATACACTTTTGGTTCCAATACTTTGGGATACAATTGGTGTTCCACTAGTTTTTCCCTAACCAAAATAACACATCGACAGGAAGATTTGTTCTTGTTTATATGTCCACAAAGAATGGGATGTAAAGCACAAACATATATACATATGCAACGCTGCTATTTTGGATCAGCTATTATCTCTCATTGTAGCATACACTATATAACCTTTGAGTTTTGTGCATAAATTTCTTCTACTGGTAGTCTTTGTGAAACTATAGAAAGAGTAAAATCATGTAATAGCAAGGGCATAGTTCTGTTTTTTCTTCAACATGTCCTCCCATAACAATAACTAACCTCGTTTGGATACACATTTTTTTTTATAAGAAAAGAAAATGGTTCAGTAATACATTATAGTCAATTATTCACTCCAATACTTTAAAGTTGTATTTTTCAAGTTGAACAAAAAAAATATTCTTAACAAAACTTCAACATTTTATCAAGAGAAATGCATGTCCAAATACATCTTCAATTTTCAAATATCATATTTTAATCAAACTTCAAATACTTTTTTATTTTACAAAATGAAAAATATATATTACCAAATTCATGTCCAAACGCCTTTTAAGATTACTGGTCCTGTTATTACAATAATAGTACGTATTATAAAAATGAGACTGAAACTGAAGCAACGTATTGAGTATTTTAAATTTATGCCTCTGCAACCACGTGAAATCCATTTTGCTCTTAGCTATTTTTGGCCCCTATTCTGTGAGTTTCACAAACATTTGGCTTTTAAATAGTAGAGACCAAATTGACACTTTAATCAAGCTTTGGGGACCGAATAAGTTATTTGCTCGATCTCATTTCTAAATCTCTTTGTTGAACAATGAAGGGAAAAGATAAATGACTCCGCTAGGTAAATTCGTTAAGTTGAAGTGATCATTTGAGGAATTAACTCTACATCTGAGAGAAAGTAAAATAAAAAAGAATTCTAAGTTACCTTGTTTGTTGAAAAATGTGAGGAAATTTAAATTGTACCGAGAAATTGCTCTCAGAAGTTGTAAACAAGGAGGTTAATAACATTAACGTTGTGCCTTTTACTTATTAACAGGATGCAAAATACCTGAAATTAAAATTACATCAAATTGAACTAGTATAGAGAACAGAATTTGCCACTACAAATTGCAAGATTATAAATGGACTTGCATTGTGTAGCAAAAAAGAAAGTAAAGGATGTAATTTGTAAATGATCCAGAAAGGCCTAAAGATAAATGTATGCCCCAAATTTTGGGATCCACACATAGCCAGGGACTGTTGACCGTTGCTAATATACATAAATTATACATTGATTATACACGATCACACATCTATCATACATGTATTATACATATATTATACATCCATTGGTTACTTTTATTTTAATCAATTGGATAGACGACTATTAAAGTTAATTCTTCCCAAATTTTACTGCAAACCCAAAATTATGAAGAAATTTGAAAAAATATATGTAACGAATACATCTATGATCTAAAAGCATCTACAATATATAAGAAATTATAAATTACAAATATGTGTATATTTATCAATTTGGTTTGACTATGTTTGATACCGAACTCAAATCAAATGTTACTATTTTTTAAATTTAATATCAAACCAAATCATATTAAGTTGATTTGACTCGACGTATTGATTTGGTTGGATCTTGTTTGGTTCGATCTTGCTATTTCATTTGAACACCCCTAGTCCACATGAAATGAAAAAGACTTCCCTGTTATTGATGACACCAATTTTCCTACTTCCATTCTAGCTACGAAACCAATTAATGCCATTGTTAAAGAATTTAGACATCATTCTCATTGATTTGACAAATGTGTCATATAATACATTTAAGAGTTACCTGCAAATGCAATAAAAGACTATTTTGAACTATTAGTTGTAACATCACCTAATACTGGTTAGTTGAGATATCACCTAATACTTTCTATTTAATAAATGGATCCCTTACCACAAATTCTTTGAGTGAATTATTGGCAAATATCATTCCTTAATGTATCTTGTTCAACTACTGTATAAATCTCCTTTACCAAGTAGCAACAAAGACAACAGTGAGGTTCGACCAAGCCTGGTTGTCAATCCCAATAGTAGAGACGAATTCGAGATTTGAACTTTATAGATTTTGAATTCTAAAACAGCGATCACAAGTTTCATTATGGTGCATTATTGGAATGAAATGTAATGTGATCAGCACATTTCAGCAAATAAAGAGGGTACAAAAATTGGGGAAAAGACAGCAAAAAAATGACTTGCATTTATTAAGAATTTCACAATCCAATGAACTATGACTTACATCTTAGCCTAGTGGTGGTAACACAAGAAAGAGTGGTGAGAGCCACTACTGCCTGCTTCTTTTGCAACGGCTTGGCAATCGTTCTTCTCTACAAAAACGGAGAACGTTTCCCAGCTAGGCCTCGGTACTCTTTTCTTTAGTCTTCCCTCCCTCTCTTCCCTGCTATGTCTTTCTCTCAATCCACTTCTCCCTTCGTGTGTATCATATGTATATCTGTACTCCCCCTAGCAATAAAATGAGAAATTTTGAATTAAAGCATCAATGCTATCTCCTTCCTGACTTTGGAAGAAAGGCATGTGCTCAGATTGCAGTTTTCCATAAAGCCTTCTCCCCTTCCCCACACCGCCTGTGGACCTCTTTTAACCTGTCAACGGACCTGCATATCCCGCTGCAGGTCCAGTCAAATGAAGCAACACAGACGTTGCCTGCCTGAGCTTTCCATTCACAATCTGCACCAAAAGTGTAATGCCTTCTATAAAATTTGATAATGGAAAGATGAAACTGAATTAACTAGATCAGATATGTGCACAATCACATTCCACATAAGAGAGTTTGATTCTTTTAGCAGATCAACGTGTAATGCATTTGTTATCACCAGAAAGGTGGGATTGTTTTACAGATTCAGATCTTGGAACTCAAACAGCTTTGTTAACGCCTTCATTTTATCAAATAGAAAACTTCTCAATGAACTTTCAAGCTTTTCACATGATTCTAATCTCTTAGACAACAGTTAGAGAGAGATAAAATCTTAAACAGTAGAACTCATAAAAGGAAAAAGCTTTACCTGGTGGAGTTCCACAACATAATCTGCGATCATCTATATGCTGCACGTCAAGTCCAATGAACCAAGCTCCCAGCGATACATCCTCATTGGCATACTTATGTAGTACATGCCTGCAAGCATCAAAAAGATTATGATCAGAATTTCAAAACAAAAGGGAAATATTCTACTTGGATGGTTTCATTTTTCAGTCCATATAATTAGAAAAAAAATACAAGTAAAGAAAATACTAAACTGGTTCACTGATATGTAGGAAGCCAGGTCCTTTGAAATGGCATATATTTGGCCCGTAGCATGACGAAAATACTTGTTTCCTGTCTCCCCAAACTTCCAATATTCTGGCTCATGATATCTTACTCCCCTGTTTAGTAGAAAGGACAAAGATGCTAAAGTAATGTTGATTAAAATTGAATTCACTGAGAAAATAAATTCCTTACTTCTGAGCTAGCACGGGGCCAGATTTCATGCACCCAATGTACACACGAGGCTTCTTACGATGCCTTGCCAGTGTTTCCGCCAGTGTACCTGACAATAGAAATATAAAATGAGTTTGATCTAGCAATGAAAACAAACTAGTCAGGGGGATATCACTCGCCAACGTGATGGATAGAACGGTATAAGATGAGAAAGTAAGATATATAAGATGAGAACGGTATTGCCAACGTAGAAGGAAAATGTCAGAAATTTAGTTACCTATATTTACATGGACATCATCGTCAACTTTGACATAATACTCTGCATCCCATAGCTTAACAGCAGTAGCAAAGTAAGTCTTTGTCTTGGCAGACAACTCTAGATAACCCTCGACATGATCCTGTTTAAAGACAGCAGAGTGATGTACCAACTTTTATTTATGAACACAATGTCATAAACTTACTACATATTGAGCTAAGTATAGATAGAGGATTACCAAGCGCAAGAAATCACCGTTCTTTCTGTCCTCAGCTTCAATAGCTCTGTCCAGAATGCCCCCTAATGTGGCACTGCATGACAAGTTTATAGTTTTGTTAGTCGGCTGATTAAAAGTCCATGCTGTTTTATACATCTGTAGAGAAGACCGCTAAACATTTGCAACTTCTTAAGTAATGACCAGCGGATGGAATGAAATTCAGTTAAAAATACTCGGACTCAAACTAAAAGAGGGACCTAGCCCAGAAGAATGCAGCATGTTGCACTATACATATGCTTAATTTCAGAGTATGTGTTAAATTCCTATCGTCAAGCCCCGATTTACTTGTTGTTCCCGCTTTGACAGAAATTAGTTCTAAAAAGTAAGTTAAGGCAGTATCAGTGGCCTATGGATACTGGTACATACACCCCAGTAGAATTTGTCTGATGTACCTTAAAGATCCCAGATACACAGTCCAGTATCAAATGTGTACTTAAAAGATCCTAATTTCATTAAGCTCGAATATAATTACCACCCATCAGAAAACTAAACCAAATGAATATCCCAGTTACATGGAAACTCCGGTACAGTGATCACACATCAGAAAATTAAATCAACACTTCAGACACAAGTTACAGTTCACTGAACTGCAGAACAGGACGAATGAAATACACGAGTAGCTGAACTTTTGATTAACAGATGCAAGATGAGTATACACCTACCCGTGACCAATGACAAAGCGCATGATGATTCCTTTCTCTTCTTCCAGTTTCTTTCTTTTCTCACCTACATAGGATATTATTAACAAGGTCAGATATCAGACAGAAGTACTGGCCGCTACAAGATGTGTTCATAAACTAAGCATGGGAATGGTCCATACCTTGTGGCATCCATGTAGCACGAACTGAATCCCTTCTTTTTCTGCTACTAAATGCGGTATTTATTCCAACCACCATAAAATATTTTCTCTTTTTAGGTGAATCGCCCTTGTAAATGTCTTCTGATATAGGAGCACCACTGAGAATCGACTCCTGAGCTGACTTTGCAACTGCCAATTCCATTTCCAAATTTGAAATTGTTTTGTCTAACGTCCTGTGTAAGATGTGCAGTCATTAGTCAGCGGTTACGGATGTAATTATCAGATCTCAATGTAACTTATATTCAAAACATACTAAACAATAACTGGAAACAAAAAATACTGTTGAGCAGAACTCACTGAAGAGCATGATGAGTCTTAGAATCTTCCCCGATAACATCTTTGGATACGAATTTTACATCTTTCTGCTGCAACTAAAACAACACAAGATTGAACTTAAGATATCATGAGTGTCAGAGGACTAAAAAAAATTGAGGCTTAATCCGGAGATTGGCGCTCAAAAACTAGGCTGGAAATACTCACAAATTTTGTATTGCAGCCTTCTGAAACTAAGTTGAGTCTTTCAGCTTCTACGTTAGTTGTTCTTGTAATACCGCCTTTTGTTTCTGGAACCGTCCACATTCTGCAACAACAAATACAAGTATTATTGTGCAATATCATTTTAAAAAAAAGTTAATATCCACAAAGAAAGATCATTATTCCATATAATATTTGCAAAATCAAAAAGAGTAGTGGTCCAATATCCTAGAATGCTCCAGTTCCCTTTTTTTCTCAAAATACCTAATCATCAGAATATTTATTATTTATAAATAGTTGAAGATTTCATGGTTCAAAATCTGAAACTTTCATTAATTCTGAAATGAGAGGGGGGGGAACTGTTGATAAAAGGATATTTGGACGCCTATTACATACAGTTCTGCAAAATCTCAACCAGAATGTCATTGCAGATCTAAACCTGTTTTTCCATTTTATTTTTCAAAGCTGCCATTATACAAAAAGGATAAAAATCAGACAGAAAACTCAGAAAATTCCACTGTTGATTTCTTATATGCACTAACACTCACAGTTATTATCTCAGAAAATTGTCGTCTTTTTCTTGATTCTAATTTTTTTAAACAAAGAAAGTGATTTACCAAGACAATAAAAAGACCATATGAGAAATCAACTCAAAATTTCAATAGTTAACAATAGAACAGCATCAAAGCGTAGAAACCAAGATTTTTTCCAAATAGGTAAAGCTATACAATATCATTCTTGAAATAACAAAAACCACCAGATTCATAATGGATGAATTAAGAAAAAGGAAATATACCAAAAATTAGTTGAATTTATATGAATTAATTTACCTGGCAGTAAAGAACATTCCAGCACAAAAACTAGCTATACAAAGAAAAAGAGTCCATTTTTGAGAAATAAAACTTTTTGAATTCCCTTCTACTCCTCCTCCACCTCCTCTATTCTTGAAAGACATTTCCAATCTTGTAATTATCAACAAAGCCAATCTACCTAACTACACACTGTGTGATCAAAAACCCATATGCTCAACACAAAAACTCAACAAAATCAAAAACACTCACAAAGCAAAAGTGGCTATAATTGCCAAATTTTGAATTCTTGGAACAAACTTTGAGGAAGATTTAGAGCTATATAGCTATAGCTATAAGAAAAGATGCTTAAAAAAGGATGCCTTGTTTACACTTCTAATTTGTTCCTTTCTTTTATCTTTTGCTTTCTTCTCTCTCTCTTGATATATACACATAAATATTAGTATGTGTAGATATAACTACTAGTAGTAGTACACTTTGCAGGGAAGGGACTTGGAACACAAGTGAGAGGAGACTTACTAACTGTCCCAGTTTCATGTACCAAATTTACCAAACGGTCCCTTGTCAGGACTATGGACCATTTTCCCTTTATTTTTTTAGATTGGGATCAGATTCTTAAATAACTGTCTGTAACAGTTTTTTTTTCCTACTGTGACATGAACACCCTTTTCTTCTTTTTAACTTTTCTTAAATTTGAATATATGCTCGACAGTTTTTTAATTATTTTTCATGTTGTGTTTGGTAGTCATGTTGCATGTTGATTAATTTGAATTCTTATAAAAAGTACTACTACTACTATAAAGGTAAAATAGTTTTTATCAAAAATGATTTTACAAAAAAATAAATTTAAAATATTTAATTAAGAATAGAAAAATATTTATCTCTCCATATAGATATGCTTTGACAGTATATTTCAGAGACAATAGTTGTATACAGGGGAATCAATACAGTGACGGATTAATGTATACAGAGATTAATGCATATTAATCTCTTGACATGTGTAAGCTCATTTGAGCTGAATTATTTTTCAAGCAGTTCTTAAAACTGAAAAAGAAAATTTTAGCCTATACTCCGGTGCAAGTAGTAGTTTTACGAAGGAATCAAATTCATGATTTAAAGTTTATCATTCAATGACAATTACATTTAGGATCAAATAGTTGATAAAAGTTCTAATACATAGGTTTTAGATCAAGTTTGTTGAATTCAAGTAAATTCCTAAATTACACTATAAATCCCCTTCTGTTTTTAGAAATATTTGTGCTGCATAAAAGCATAAAAGTTTATATATTTTGAAATAACTTCAGATATACACGTTTAATTTTATATGATTTTATTTGAATTTCAATTATATGTACTTGTATCAGTCATTTCATTAAAAAATCATGCATATATGGCTGGAGTTAGATTTGCCTAAACTTCTAACAAAAAACATTTGAACTTTAGTCATATGAATTTCAAATTTTGTCTGAAATAATTTAAAACTTTGTTAAATCTAAATTCATATCTTAAAAGGGGATGTTTGGCATCTACTGTTTTCTTTTATCTTAAAGGGATAAAAGATAATCAAGTTTCAACTTTGTTTCTCTTGTGAGCATTAATCTAGTAAACTTCCTTTTATGTACTTAGTTACCTTAATTCTTAAAAAGTGATTACTCTAATACATCACAATATATTTAATTTATTTTATAAACTACAATCTTGATGGTATCTAGACTAGAAAATAGTTACTTTGATTTAACTTTTCTTTTGTTTTTCTCTTTTGTGAATGTTTGGATTAGAGGCGGATTCAAGATTTTAAACTTGTGGATTTCAATAAAACAAATAAAGCTGAAAAAAATTAAATAAAAAAAAAAAACCTCCATACAGGTTCAAACTCATGACCAAGAGCATCATGACAAGCATCTCAAGTATGCTCCTCCTACCACTAAGCTATCCGATTATTTTGTTATGAGTTCCTACCTGTTAATATTTAAATTCATTGAGAATGTTAGGATCGAGAATCTCGAATAGTGCGGATTAAACAAAGTAATCAATTAAAGATAATAACAAAGACGATAATAATAATAAGTTGAGAAAAAAAGGAGGCACAAATTTAACGTGATTCGGTCAACTTGACCTACATCCATAACCAAAAGAAGGAGCAACTTTATTAAACACCAACGGAACAAAAGAGAGTATAAAGACACAAAAAAAATACAAAATTAAAGTAATTAAATACTCTTATATCCCAAATACCCAAGAGAATAACCTCACAAATATCACTCTAAAGAAAAGTTCACTCAAAATATTTTCCAACACAACTCTCTCACAAATACTCTCTACAAAGAAGAAAACAAACACAACTAAATCTTATCAAATGTTGGTGTTCTTCTCAAAATGGTGTGTTTATCAAAGTGAAAGAACTCTCTCCTATATATAGAGATGAAAATGGGCTTGTTGATGTTATCCATGATGTTAATGAAAGATGTAAATTCAACATTTGCATGTGAATGAGAGAAATTTACAATAAAATCTTTTGGTGGCAACTTTATTTGATAAATCCAAAAATAATCTTCCAAAAAAGTCATTGATAGCAACTTCATTTGACTAATTCAAAAATAATCTTCCAATAATCTTTTGTAGCAACTTTCTTTGATAAAGAAAGTGTGAATCAAAGAATAAACAAAGGCCATATTACAAAAAAAAAAAAAATTTAATATAATTATAAGCCTTACAGTAATAGATGGGTTCCTGCATACCGAATACCGTAGATCCGCCCTGGTTTGGATATGGTTTTGGAAAAAAAAATTCGAACACATATTTGTCAGTGTTTAGGCTTGGTCATTGTTTTGTTTTAAAGTGGAAAGCAAATCCATAGTGCTTTGTTTTTCTTTTTTACTAGTTCTATAAAAGATCAAAATCACTTTTCTTTGTTCTGGAAAATAATTGAAGTTAAATTTCTTGAAAACCATCTATTATTTTACAGAACAAACACCAAGCAAAACTATTTTTTTTTGTGATGTGTAGTGTGTATTTTTCAGTTTCAAAGTATCTTTTTTTAATGATTAATGACATACAACAAATATAGATTTCCTTGTCATCGAGATTATTCGATTTATAATAATATTGTCCTTTTAAATGTGAGAAAGAATACAGAAATTACCTACTCTGATAGCAACATAAAATTCATTATTAATTAATAAATTAAATTAATCTTTCTATAGAAACCAATTGGACTTGCCGTATAATTCTCGTTATTAAATATTTTTAAAACCATTTATATCTATTGGGATACTTTTGGTTACAAGCTTATTAAAAAAATTGAATTAAATGTCTAGCATAAAGATGTAACCCATCATTGATTATATAATACGAAGAGTTGTTAACCAAACAAAAGATTTTCATATATGCTACAAAAATTACTCCAATAAAGAGGTTGACTAGTTGTGGTCCTTTTAGTAGAGAAACTATAATAATCCATGAATGTGAGCCTGGTCACAATAATTGGAATATGTACCAAAAAGAAGTAGTTAATCCCTTTTCATGCATAAAATTATTATTTGTATTTAAAATTATCAAAAACAAGAAGGGGAAATTATATAGTCACGTAATTCATGCTCCAATTCCAATTAATTTGGTATTGCACATGAATGTATTTGATTTATCTTCAAAAAGCAATAGTTCTCAATGTTTCTTGAGCTAAAACGATTATTAAAATGTGATGAGAGGAGCATACATAAGAGGATTCAAGTTTCAAATTCCACTAATTGAAGTACTTCACCTTTTTCCTTTTTTGGGAGGGGGTAGCTATAGTCTAGTAGTCCAATTCACTGACTTTTTGACCAAAAAATGATTTTTTTTCATTGGAGTCCCGATTAATTCAAAATCATGCATTGCAGAGCCCATTATGAAGTACCGTCCCAATAGAATTTTCTGTATACCCAAGGCTCGAATATGAAATATTTGATTAAGGGTGGAGCAGTTTCAACACTGCACCACAACTCATGCCGATGACCAAAAAATGGTTAAATAGGATAGTACAAGTATTAAGTGCTTATTATATACATTTACTCTGGGTTGACAAATTCAATGAAGCTATATACCGCGTTACATTTTCAAAGTCGATACAATATGGTCTAAATGGCTAGTTGTTCTTCTAATATAAATAACTCGGTTGACTCCATTACTGCATGTACTTTTTATAATTGACTTCAAAAATAAACAGCAAAAATAAAAAAAAATAAAAAAGGAGCCACTTATTGGTTGTTATTATTACAAAGGAGAAAATGTTCAATTGTGGTTATTGTGCATTTTGGCTGAAGTAAAATCGAAGGCACGGGATCGATAAAATCTATATATTTTTTTATGATGTATATACTTTTTTATGTACGTTAGATTTGAAACTGTCAATTTTTCCCATTTAATTATAATAAGTGATCAAAAAAATTCTTTTCCTCACAATTCACAAACACACCCACAAAAACAAAGAAGAAATTCCTCATGCATGACTGTAATATTTATACCACACCTGCCGGAATAATTATTTCATATAAGGGGGGGGGGGGGGGGGGAAGGGGAAAACAAAGTCTTCTTCATATGATCGCATGTGGTGCTCTATTTGGTCATCTAACTCAACAACTTTTTTTCTTTTAAAACTATATATTCTCCAAATTAGCCATTATTGGGCCCTTATGATTTATCATAATTTGACTAAATATGAAGACCGATATAAATTATGTAATTAACTTAAATCGTTTTCAATGCATGATCTTTAATGTAAAGTGAAGCTAATGAAAATAATACTCCTACTAAATGAAAACTCGTCGAGAATTAAAACTATTAAGGTATATGTTTCCGCTTTCCTTGTAAATCTTGTAAATAAAGTAATAAAAAAATCATTAAATTCCTCCCCACCTCTCCCTCCCTCCTTTTTTCTTTAAAAAAGAAAAGTAAGAAAAAAGAAAAAAGAAAATAAGTTCATCAAGTTACGCTCGATTGAAAATAATAAGTCCATTCAATTACGCTGGATTGATAAATTAAAATCTCAACTTTAAAATTAAAGGTTAGATCGCTATATGTTTATAGAAAGAGATTTACTTTGTATAAAGCAAATATCATATAAATTGGAATCCGGAGCAATCCCCTAGAGTACTAGTAGGAAAAATGAAATATATTTTCAGCTATTTCATATGTAACTAGCACTATTCATAGCTTATTTCACTTTCTTTTTGACTAATCATGGGCTCTGACCAATTTCTACTTACCTCAATTAATTTTGTATGAGATATTTACTATTTTTCATCATATTTCATTATATTATATAACTTTCTCAATTAAAGTTTAAAACAAATAAAAAAAAATCATTTTATGTTTCAAATAATAGTGTTTGCCTTGCTAAAATTTAAATATGTACACTTTATTTCCTCTCTTAAATAGATTAATCTGATTTCTCTCATCCATAAATATATTAATTATGATATTTTTATCGTGTCATTTTAGTTGACCATCAGCATACACCTTGGACAAAAAGAGTACAGGCTTGAGACACGATTGGATTCTTATTTTCTAAGAATTTTTTTTTATTTTCTTATATAATTGGATTCAATTGTACCAAGTTCTTCATAGTCCTCGCATACATAAAACTAAAAAGAAAATATCTTCGAACAAAAAATGTCAAAATAAATAAATAAAAGAAAAAAAAAAGGATAGAACACGTGAGAATGGATCTAGAAGTGGGACACGTGGCCCATGACTATTGGAGTCCACTTAGCTCAGAGGACCTTACTTTGTTAATTGATCAGGTAACAGCCTCCATTCTGTCCCACGTGGAAGCTGCAAAAGCCTGGGGTCCACCTCACGAGCTCTCTGACACGTGTCATTATTTTGTAATTCTATCTCGATAGCCTAATGATTATTTTGTGGACAACAACCGCAAATGGGCCTTCCCGTTCAGTGTCAAAACTGACTTTTAAAACACTACTTTTATCGAGGGAAAAATTCTTTTGGCCATTATTTTTTTATCGTAATAGAAAAAGTTAGGTTTACATTATAAATTAATTAATTTTTTAATATTTTTTATTTTATATGAAAATTTATTTGAGAAAAAACTCAGAAGATTATATAAGTTTTTTTATAATTATAGTCAGATTTGAACAAAAAGAATTATAGTCATTTAACACTTCTCTTGATCCCCCGCTTTTAAGTCTCAATACTTATTTCGTCTTTCCCGTCTTCTATTCCCATAATATAGTTTTAAATTTTAACCGATACAAATTTCCTTTTTTGTAATTATGATGTTCAAATTAAATTTTACATATATTTATTACCTCTCGTCAATAACAAATACTTAGCGGATATCTCTATTCATTAAAATTAAAACAAATAGAAAAAATTACCTAGTATTTTTTGTCTCTAAAATTTGAATCAATACAAAGTTTTCAAAAAATATAAAATTACAATTTATGGGTTTAGATTAAATTACTTCTTTCTATTTAAGTCAAAGTATCTACCCGAGTATGAAGCTTAAAGAAAAAGAATTTTTTTACTTTATTCATTTTATTTTATGTGTCCATTTTTGAATGAATATGGAGTTTAAAAAATAAATGATAACTTTATAAATTTTATAAAATTGTCCCTCATAAAGTTATTTTATTATATTCTAGTTAATTTATTTGCGCTTCGCGTAGTCATAATAATACACATAATTTATTAAATAATATATAGACGGATCTTTATATGAAAAGAATATAAAATTAAAAAATATAAAAAAAATAATTACACCGACTCAATCACTTCTTGATATAATAGGTAATTCATAGAGTAATATGTTAACAACATGTAATCATCTACTTTAGAACGTGAAGAGCAAAATATTTATATTTGTAATTATAATGGTATCAGATAATACACTATTTCTCAAAGTTAAAAAAAAAAAAGAAAAAGAAGAAACAAATAAAATATAAAGGTTTCTTTTTTATGTATACATTTTTTTAAAAATAAATCAGATAAATACACTATTTTTAAAAAATTAAAAAGAAAAAAAAAGAAATGAATAAAACAATAATGATTCTTTTTCGTGTATATAAAAATTTTCATAATTACCTCACGTTTATAAATTTTTTAGAATTAATTACCTCATTTTCCTCCCTCGCCTCTATATTCCTTTATATTTCTCAAATTTTATGTCATGCATATTTATTGATAGTCCTAAAATTTAATCATAACTAAGACCAAATAATAAATATATTTCAATTATTAAAATTTATTTAGCTATCGGTGGATATTGATTGCTTTGTATTGTTTTACATGTGATTAATGGAAATAAGCTAGTCACATAAAAAATTAATTAATAATTAATAAATTTTTAACTAAATATTATTCATTTGAACTAAAAGGATTTATAGACTTAAACATTGAACTTAAGAGGCATCATATATAGATATAGAAATAAGACAATACACATATTATTGTATTTTTAATCATTAATTAAAAAATAAAAAGAAAGATGAAACCAATGCATAATTGTCCAAACTTTTATCGATATCCACTTCCACTTCAAGTGAAATAATAACATAAATATCATAGTGAAAATGAAGGATAACCTTAGTAAAATCGCATGAAATAAAATATACGAACTTCATTAGAAAGAAAAACAAAATGAATACATTAATGTCTCGGTATGTACTTCCACAAGCCTAAAAAAATCAATTATAAATTAAAAAATTTAATTGATAATTAGCAGATTTTCAACTACAAAGTTATTCATTTAACCAAAAGAAATTATAGACTTAAAAATTGAACTTAAGAGGCATCATATGTAGATATAGAATAAGACAATACACATATTATTATATTTTTAAACATTAGTTGAAAAATAAAAAGAAAGCTGAAATCAAATGGTCGAACTCTTGCCGATATCCACTTCCACAAGCCTTTCACCATTTAAGAGCATCTGCTTTTTTTCAAGTGAAATAAAAACATAAACATCATAGTGAAAATGAATGATAACCTTGGGTAAAATCGCATGAAATAAAATATATGAACGTCTATAGAAAGAAAACGGAATGAATACATAAATATCTTGATATCTACTTCCACAAGTCTATCACCATTTAAAAGTCTTCTTCTTTCCAAGACAAACAAAAGCATGAATATAATAGTGAAAATAAAGGGTAACCTTGGATAACATCTCATGAAACAAAAAATATGGATTTATATACATAAAAATAAAGGAATACCATAAGGTATCATTAACTTTTGTATTAAATATTTAGGGGTTATAAATATAAAATCATGAATAACTTGAGAGCTACAAATATTATTAATAGAAATTAAATAGATGAGTTACCTCAGACATTTTTTTTATTTTATTACATAATAAATAGAATTTAAATGTGGTGACTTTTGATTTTTCTTTAAACACACAAATATTTAAAATAAGAAGAAAACTTAATAAATATCCAAAAAAAAAAAATACAAAAAAAATAAATAGGTTTAGAGACCTCTAAGATATACCACATAAGATTGGCTGGGGCCTAATGGGAATAAAATGGGGATGATGCCGTTAAATAGTTACTAAATAAGGAAATGTGAAATTATTTTTGAGACGAACCAAAAAAGAAATAGCGACACATGAAATAAACCTTAAATATTTATCTAGTTATAGACTATATCAGTAAAAGCAAATAGAAATCAACATTATGTGGTTATAGATTTTTGAGTTAAGGGTCAAAGACACCCCTTAACTGTTCTAGTTCTTTGAATTTCATATCTGAATTATTAAGAGTAGCAAAGCATCACACTGACTAGACCAACTATTAATCTATAAAAACTTCTACACATATTTGATCATAAATCTTTTGTTCAACCAATATATATATAATGCCTCTATTAGTTAATACATTATTTTTATTTCTATTTTTCATAATTTTCTATCGATTTTCCTAAAATCCTTATAAGCTTTCCCCTTCTAATTAATCATGATGTTGCTTCACGAGTGAGACGAGACTATGAATGTGAAGGTGGAGAAAATTTTTGATGATAAATTTTAAACTTTAATCTTAGATTTCAACATAATATTAATTTATTTAATTTTTTCACACTAAATTATGTTTTCAATGTGGTAAAATTTTTAAATAAAAAGAGAGTGTAAAATATTATACACCATCATATTTTAGTTGAGATGTGTCTCGCAAATTATAGAACGATAACTCAAATTAAAAACTTTCTCAATAATTGCGAGACTAAGAAACTGAGAGAATTTAAATGTATTTTTATCCTTTAAATCAATTTCTTTACAGCTTATGGCCTTAATTATACGATAACATGTGTATATCATTACAAAAAAATTGTTGAGAATAAGATAGAAGTGTAAAAATTTTAAGGAATCTTATTGACCAACTAAAGAAAACATCATATGAACTGGAATGGGTTGAGTCCAATTACTCCAGATGTCTCATATTTATAAGACAGTTACCAAACGACTAACGTACGTCTCCATTTCTCCTTGCGGACATGGTTCATTGAGGTTCCACTTAATTAATAAAAATACCACTATTTATTAGAAAAAAAGAAAAATAAAGAGGCATGTGAAAACTCTTATGTCATACTCCCTCTATTTCAAAATAATTAAATTTTTGGAGTGTGACACACCTCTTAAGAGAAAAAAAAAAAAAAAGAAAAAAAAGAAGCAAAAAATAAATTAGTCATATTTTTTCATTTTTATCCTTATCAAACTCCAAAACATTATGATCACATTAATCACTTTCAATACTCACTTAAATTATTCATTTATTTCTAGTACTAATTTTTTTTAAAAAAAATGACTCTTAGAATAACTAAACATATTACTCCTTCTAGATATGTTTAGCATTTTAAGAGGTAAAATTTTTGGAGGTAAAATCTAAAAATTGGCAACAAATTTTTGGAGGTAAAATCCTAAAAAATTAGAAAGAGCTAAATTTTTTAAAATTTTAATTTTCCTCTAACTTTATTTTATGAAAAAAATTACTTCAACATGATTCTTAGTTAATTTTTTTTTTTTTTTTTTTTTTTGGTGAAAAGGGCATTGCATTCAAAAATTAACTAATAGCATTACAAAACATAAAAGTAGATTCGAGGAAGCCCCTCATGTTAGGTTTGTAGGGGGGTGATTATAGTTAATTACATTAGAAATCGCAACTTGGCTAGGGAAAGAATTTCCTAATATGTCTGCTGCTAAGGCCTCAGTTCCACACGAAGAAGGAAATGTCAAAACTTGCAATTGATCAGAAGATGCATCATCGGTCCCTGACCTAGCCAAAGCATCTATAACCCTATTTTATTCTCTGCATGTGTGCTTTAAGATTGAGCTTCCCAGCGTTTAGATTAAGGACTTGCAATCCAAGATTATGTTACAATAGACAATATGGTTAGTAGATAGCATATTGAGGACCCTGAACGAGTCACAGTTGATTTCAAGAGGTGTTAGTTGCCTAGCAATTTCTATTCTAAGGCCTTTAAGAATGGAGGGAAGCTCAGTTTGCTGTGCATTGACATGAGACATGTTTTTAACGTAGCCAAGGATCCAATCTTCATTGTGGTCCCTAAAAACTCCACCTATTCTACTTAGTCTCGGTTGGATTTTGATACTAGCATCAATGTTAAGCTTGTAGGATCCCTGGTTGGGAGTTTTTATTTGGGATAGACATTGGTGGTAGGCTTAACAGGATATCTGGTACCCCCCACAGTCAGAGCACATATAGTAGAAAGAGCTATAATCTGTTCCATAAGAATAGAAGTGTCCCTATGGTTGAAAAGATTATCATTTCTGTTGAGCCAGATGCTCTACAGGAAAAAAGAAAAGAATGGTATCCCAGGGTACCAGTTATTGAAAGATTTACCATGGAGAACTTTCTAAATATTGGCCTAATTATTAGCATGAAGGGAAGATGAGTCAAAATTGGCTATAGTATTGTTATGAAGAGCAATCTTGTTCCCAAAAAATCACAACTTTGAGGCAGTTAAAAAAAATATGAGAAATGTCTTCATGTTGGGTAATACAATGTCTGCAGAGAGGGGACACTTCCAAACCTAAGTGGTTGAGGTAACTACTTATAGGAAGTCTATTTTAGAGGATGAGCCAAAGAAAAGTTTTGATTTTATTTGGGGTGTGGAGTTTCCAAATCCAAAGATAGTCTTACCTTGTGTTAAGCACTTGACTGGTGTTATTGGCCTCAAGAATCTTGTAGACACTGCTAAGGGTGAACTTTTCATTAGGAGTTTGATCCCAGGTGAGTTTATCCTCATTATTGATATTGATATGGAGGTTACAATTAATGATGATGCATTGGAGATCTAAGGGTAGGGTGAAGGAGATAGAATTTGGGTTCCATCTTTTCTGATTGTGCATAGTTCTAACAGTTAATTTATCTTCTCTTTTATTTAGAGGACCCTCAATGAGGCTTCTAATAGAGTTGTGGTTTGGGATCTATTTTTCTTCAAAAAATTTGACTCTATTTTCTTTATGTACAATTCAACTTTAACTTTAAAGGCAGACCTTCCAGCCTTCTTTAATACATTTTCAAGTTCTGTAGCAAGTCCAATTTTTAGGTTCAATGAAATACTATCTACAGTTTTTGTTGTAAAGAGTTTTAGCCCAAATGGTATGGATATTATTGTATATCCTCCAAGAGAGGCTTGCACTTATGATACTCTTTTAACCCCTCCCCCCCCTCTCCCCCTCCCCCCAAAATTTTTAGCAGTGGAGATTTTATTCTAGCTAAGTAGATGGATCTTTTTCTTCTCATCAATGTTGACCTAAATAAAGTTTCTTTGGATTTGATTGATGGTACTATTAATTTTCTGGGAAAGACTAATGTATTGCATTACATAGGAGGATATACTGCTTAGGGTTGATTTAGCAATGATGATTCTACCAGCCATGTTTAGCATTTTAATTTTCCAGCCAACTAATTTGCTTTGCATGTTATTATAATAAACTGGAAATCACTATTAGCGGGCTTTCTATAAAATATGGGAAAACCTAAGTATTTACCAAATATGTCACTTGTATTGATGCTTAGGAGAGTTGAACAAGAGAAGATAGTTTCAGCACTGCAGTTAGAGGAGAAACTCACTTTTGATTTGGTTCTATTGAGTTTTTGGCCAGGCTTAGAGCAGAATACAGAGAGGGTGGATTTGATGGTTTGACAAGCTTCAGGAGTGGCTCTGAAAAAAAGATTTAAATCATCAGCAAAGAAGAGGTGGAAAGAGAAGGTCCTGGGGGGAGATATTGATACGTTTCCATACCTTAAAGTAGGTTTTTGAGTCAATTTCTTTGAAAAGTCTTGTATGACTTTCCATACAGAGGATAAAGAGATAAGGAGAGATGGGATCCCGCTGTTTGATTCTCCTTGAAGGTTTGAATCTCATAGTCTTGGACTCATTAACTTGGATAGAGATGGATGTTAAAGATACACAGTACATAATGTGCTTGGCCAATGAATGGGGAACTGAAAGTAGTTGAAGGAATCTCTAATGAAGGACCATTTTAATCTGTCAAAGATTTTATACAGGTTAATTTTTATAATCATATTTCTCTTTTTCCCTCTTATTTTATTAATGTGGGTGATGAACTCCTGTATAATGATTGCATTATCAGAAAGCTTTCTATTTTGAAGGAAGCTTGCTTCGCTGGGGCTAATTATATTGGGTAGAAGAGGCTTGATTCTATGGATAATGATTTTGGTGATCAGCTTGTAGAGGGTATTACATAGGCCAATCAGCCTAAAGTTTTTTATATGGCATACATTAAGACACTTAGGGATTAAACAAATGAGGGTTTCATTCATAGTGGGGTCCATAGTACAGGTTTGGAAAGTGTATTTGTAAAAGGCTGACACTTTATTTTGCACTATGTTCCAATACTTTTATAAGAATGTGGATTGGATACCATCTGATCTAGGAGCTTTAAGAGGTTTGAAAGGCTTTATGACATTGATGATTTCAAAATTCCTTAGTGGGGCTTCCAAGAGTGCAGCTTTGATAGAATTAAGAAAGGATCTTTGGTGAGGATGTTGGGGGTAGCAGTAGGGGTGGTTACGAGAGAATAGGTAGCCAGTAGTATACAGATTGGAGAAGAAGTCAGTGATGTGCCTAGTTATCTCAGCCTAATCTCTTATCCAATTTCCAGAGTAAGAGTGAGAGTTTTATTTGTTCTCTTTCTATTGAGGGTTGAAGCATTGAAGAATTTAGTGTAGGAGTCTCTCGAGAGGATCCAGTTAATTCTAAATTTTTTTATCTAAAAATCTTCCTCAAACTTGAGGAGGTTATCATTCTCAAGGATAAGGCCAGACTCAAGGTTTTAACTGAAAGAGTTGTAAGGGTAATGAGGGGACTTCAGGATACCTTCAATTTTAGTAAGTAGCCTCTTCATATTATGAAAAATTGTATAAAAGGACTCTTTATTCCACTGAGTGGAATTTTTTAAAAGTTTTTTATGGCATAGAGGATAAGGTTGGGAGGGTCAAAAGAGGAATGGACCACACTTTCAAAGGTAGGGTGTCTGCACCACATAAGTGTCATTCTTAAAGGTCTGTTGAATCTAGTAAGGTTGTGGCTGGAAAGGTTAATAAGTAAAAGACAGTGGTCAGAATGGGTCCTGGGTAGGTGTGATGTTAGTTTTAGGATACTTATTAATCCAGAGGTTGTTATCAAGATACCTATTAAATCTTTCAATGATGAGATTATTCATTTTCTTGTATCTTTTATTTATCCAAATATACTTCCTTTATAACCTAAGTTCACTAGTCCACACTGATTGAGGTAATTCAAAAATAGGTTAGTTCTGTTGGTGTTATGTTGTTGCCTCCAAATTTTTATCTGGCTTGGAGGACTTCATTGAAGTCACCTCCTAGAAGTCATTATATGTGATGGTTTTAGGATAATCTAATGAGGTTATCCCAAAAAGAGCTTATAAGAGAAATTTCAGTACTAGCAAAAACTGTTGAAAAGACTCAGGAATGGGAGGTGGATATTACCTTGATCATGGCATGGATAGCTTGAGGGGTGATGAAGATATTTTTCAGCTTGAGGATATTGTCTTTCCATATGATGGCAATTTTTCCAAATCTTTCATTAGTTGAAGATTGTATTTGGTCATCAAACCCCAGCTCAATAGTGATAATATTATATTCAGCCATTGTAGTCTCAAGTAGAACTAACATAACTGATTCGTGAAGGTTTACAAAGGTGGTGCATTGCCTCCTGCAGCTGGCATTATTTTCCCCCTAACATTCCAAATGATGAAGTTCAACATCATGTTCACTTAGGAAGTGGTAAGAGATTCACATCCTTTTCCTTTACCTGGTCTTGGAGGGGTATGGTCATCTTGATTGTACTCAGGGTTACAACAGGTGGAACTTGGTCCATATTATTCCTTAACCTTAAGGAGAACTTCATCAGGATCTTGTGGTAGAATACAATAACTTCTTATACAATAACTTCTTCTCTCAAGAGATCTTTGGATTACCATAAAAATATTCCCTAAGAGGAATGGTTTTGGTCTTTGATCCCCAAGATTTTTATTTTTTTTCTAAATCTTAATTACAGTATTTCAGTGTGGTCAGAGTTGAACTTTCTACCTCTTTTTGGTTTTCTTCCATAGTTATGATACCAATGTTCGATGTTAATGAAAGAAAGTACCCATGAGTTTTCAAGGTATAAAGAAGGGACTTACTAGTGTTGCATTGGATGGTTATGGAGGAAAGAATTTGGTTTGGGGGAGTTTATGTTCCTGAGTGGATAGATGTATAGCGTCTTTCAAGAAGTGTGCCTGCAAAAGTGTCTGCATCCATAATTGATTTTCTAGTTGATGGACTAAGTGATCTATTGATTCATTCACCACATTTTCTAGGTAATATGGATCCTGCAGGACTAGGACCACTGGCTAATATCCAATGCTGGCATTTAAAGTCGAGGGTAGGTCCTGGAGGAGTAGTTCCATCCAAGAGGTTGGGACATGATCTTGTGGGGGTAGAGCAGTCACCAGAAAAACTGGTGCTTTTAGAGTTGTGTGTGCTTGATTTGAGCTCTGTGAGTTGTCCATTGGGAAGTTGAGTGTGTGAGGCTTGAGTGTGGAAAGATTGAGTAACACCAATTTTAGTAATGAGTTGTTGGTCGATTTAGGGATAGTTAATTGACATGACCTCAGTGGTCATATCGGTACCGAATTATTTCTCTAAAGCTCTCATCTTACGGCAATTAAGATTAGCATTTAAGAGATCTTGTTGTCCATTTTTAACAGATGATTTATTTGAAATGACCTCCACGGTCGTATCAACTACAGCTGCTCTTTAAATATTTCCCCCTTCAGGGATGTTTCTGCTAAGAATGTTAAATTTGTTATTCTCAGGGTGAGACAAAATGGTATTATGGTTGGGGTAGATAATGTTGTGGGGTCCTTTGGATATCTCCTTTAGGATTATGTACTCTAGGTGGGGATTACTCTCTGATTAAAGGTAGAGACTCTTTTTCACTCCTAAAAGTAATAGTTGGTCCCCCCTTATTAGAGGAGTTACCGACGACATCTCCATCGAAAATTATGACACAGATAGAGATTTGTTAGTTCTCTATTTATCTAGGGAAAGGTTGTAGAAGAGATGGCGGACCTACCCGATGATGCCTCAGAATTCTTTACTTATGTTTGATTGCGTTTTTTTGCCACTCTTTGCTTTGGGAAGATCATCAGTTTCTATATGTTGTCCGATAGTATAGTCTGTGGGGCTGAGGTTAATGAGGTACTTATAGCTTGTAATGGTTGTGTGCTAGGGGAAGAAGGGAAATTTTTGAGCATATGCCCCAATTTGCCACAACCCATGCATAGTATTCCTTCATCCTCATATTCTACTCGTTGGACGTGATTTTCGATGGTAACTGGCCTTTTCATCGAAAGGTTGAGGAGCACTTGAATAAAAATACGTGCATATCTTTCTCTCAATGTAGATGACGTGCATAAATCAATCTTGAATAGTACCCCCAATTTTCTCCTAATATTTCTCTAAATTTGTTGGTCATAAAACTCGATGAGTGATTGGGAAAGTCTAATCCAAATTGTTGTGCGCGTCATCGTGGAATCTCGAGGCACGAAATTTGTTTCCCACCTTGTGATTGATATAAATCCTTCTTTTATAAATTATGGACCTCCATGAAGAGCTTTGTTTATGTTCTTTTCCTTGTTAAACTTTGCGATGAATAAACCATGTCCTAAATCAATGAGGACCAAGGGTTCTGATGGCTTCCATAGGTTTGAAATTTTGGATCTGAGGAGCTTATGTGAGACTTTTCTCCCCATTAATTTTAATATCACAGAGAACTTTCATGATTGATAAATTCTTTCTTTGTCTTGTTCCGATAGGAATATTGGGTCTTTTTTCTCCCCACTGTTGTATTCAATTGCTTGGTTTTCTAAGTGGTAAAACTTATAGAGGTTTGATTGTTTATCGGTCAAGATGTTCTTGAAGGACTATTTTGGTAGGTCATCTTCCTTCATGGAGACATTTCATTTGATAGTGGATCTGATGGTCTTGTGGAATTATGCACGGCAAGGTGGTGGCAGTTTGATGTTATTCTTCTTCTCCGGACTAGTAAAACCCTTAATTTAACATGACTACAATACTATTTGATCTAAGTATTCCATTTGAGTATAATACAAATGAACTTCTTGACCTCAATGTTGAGGTAGATCACAATATGACAATGTATGCAAATTGATTTTAACATAAAAAGGTTTTAATGCAAAAGAACAACAACATGAGTGAAATAATTATTCTAATAAAATTTGGGGAGATAAATTTTTAACATAATCCTTATCTCATCTTTAATATTGGTGTCTCGAACTATTTTAATTGAGTCTTCAATGATTTGAACTATTTCAACTGAGTCTTCATCAACAATAGGGTCATGAACTTTTTCAATCGACTCTTCAACCATAGTGTGTTGAACTTTTTCAATCGAGTCTTCCATGATCATGTCTTGAATTGTTTCAATCGAAACTTCATTCATGATAGTATCATAAACTATTTCAATTGAATCTTCAAAATCAAAATTCATAAAATCTCCTAACTCTCCATTTTTTTTCTTCAAATTTGATATGAAGATCAATGAGAAAAGAAGGATAGATATAAAGTGTTATAGTCATTAAAAATCTAAGCCACATTAAAGTAAGAAACTTTCAAGAAAATTAAGTCTCTTGGAACTCAATCTAGAAAATGTAATTAATGAAGGATAAAATTGAAAAAAAAAAAAAAATCAGCATGTATTTTGAATAATGAACAATTCAATTATTTTGAACGTTAAAAAAATACCCCCACAATTCAATTTTGAAATAGAGATAGTATCATCTTACTATTGATGATAAGGACATTTTTGATACTCCATTTTGAATATATTTAATTTGGAAATCTTTTTAGGTTAGTTGGTTTACTAGTGAGCTTCCACCTTGTTAATGAAAATTCGATTTTCTATATTGTAATTTCCTCTTCGTTTTTCTTTTCTCTACCTCCAATCTTTTTTGAAAAAAAAAATATAGTTAACTTCTATACAAAGGTATGTAGTCTTATTCGTTTACAATTTTTCCCTCAATACGTTGTATGAGATAATTTTTGAACTAGCAAGTGGACAAATCGAGATTCAACACCTGAAAATATCGTCTAGATCTGGACCATAAATATATAGCAGTGTTTGTCATAGTTCGGGAACATCCTTGAATCACTATCCCCAATGACTTGGACTAGCATTGCCTCGATAGAAAACGAACTACCTTATAATTGAGCGATCAACATTATAGATCTTGCAGGACATTTTCCTCTATCGCAACTCATCTTTTAGTTGGAGCACACTCATGTCAACCCTTGGTCTAACACCAGTTCATCTCGAGCGAAGCGTTAGAACTTGGACACTATGCAAAAGCATGTACCTGAGCACGATTTAATAGCATTCTCAGGCTATCGTCTTGAATCATACCAAATTAAATATGTTGATTTTCACATTTCAAATATCATCATGGTACCAATAAAATGTAGTTGTCTTAATTTATGTGATACTTTATTTATTAAATACGAAATCTCAAAAATAAAGAAAAAAATAAAATTTTGATTCAAAATAATCGTAGTCGCTGGAACAGTTGAGTAAGAAAAGTCCCAAATGAGCATCTTATGGAAATCCGTCAAAGCTTATATGATAAGGAAGATCTCATTGCTTGCCTAGGTTCGGGTCAAAATTAACAATTATGTGATTATAAATTGTGTAAACAACATAAATCCGCTAGATAATAAACATAATTACACAAAATCCTTTCTTGTTTTTTCTCTCCCTTTTTTTGCAAACATACTTATACATTCGGTCACATATTATACATTGATCGAATGTATGATGTAACAGCTAATCCTATATTTAAGGTAAGAGAATCTTTAATTATTTTACAGTTCCTTACTTAAAGGCAGTAATTAGTCAACATTAAATCATTTATTGATAGAACATGTAACTGATATTTGAATTTTAAAAATTTTGTTATACATAATTTTTTTTCCTGTGATTCAAGATCTGGAAAGCCAAAAAACAATCACTTTCTTCTACACCCGTTCTTCAAAACTACTAAAATCTTCTTCTACATACGTTCTTCAATACTAGTAAAATCAATATAAATATCCTCGTATTGTTGCGACATTCTGAAATTTGGGAGTCAAAAATTAGTTATACGTCATACAAAAGTGACGCAATAGTAATTTCTGTAAATGCGGACGAATCAATCACAACCGCAGGAATTGCGGTTTCTTTCCAAAGGAATCATGAAGAATATAATATCGTTTTCTATGTGCGGATGCTTTGAATGATTTTGGTTGTATAAACATTTTTATTAATTTATGAGAAAATGATCAAATACCCCCCAACCTATAGTCGAAATTTCAACTACACACTCAACCTTTCAATTAGACTTATTACCCCCCTGATCTATCTTTTCCTATATTTATTAACCCTCTAAATGCTGAGCTGACAACATAAACCAAGTAAAAAGACTTTCATGCATTTCACGCAACTGGCCTGTCTGGCCCATGCCTAAACAAAATAAAATATCTCTTTTATTTTTCAATTTCATTTTCTCTCTCCTCTCTCTTCTCTCTAAACCTTTCATCTTCCTCTCTCCTCTATTCTCTACTTTTTAAACCGCGATTTCATCAGTTTTTTGGGGTGCTTTTTATTCTAATCACAATATTTTGATTGTGAATTTTCAAACAATCACCTTGTTGCTGTATCAAGGTATTTTTTTTCCTAAACTGAAAAAATTGAATTAGGATTTTTAGGTAACCTTCAATTTTATAAGTTAATTGAGTGAAATTAACTGACTCTTTCTGTTATGACGTTGTCTAAGTGTTTGATTAATAGCATAATCCGTTCGTAAGTACATGATTTGTTGAGTGTTTAAGTGAGTTTATTAGAAATTAGGGCTTTTCTCCTAATATGAAAACTTAAAATTTCAGTTGTGTTTAATAAGACGTGTGTGTTAATATGTTGTTAGTTTGAGTGATTTTTTCCAAAACTGAGTTAAAACTAATTAGGATTTTATGCTAAACCCCAAAATTACGATTTTTGTTGATTGTTTAAGTTGGTTTATTAGAAATTAGGGCTTTTCTTTGATTTGTTGTTAACATGACAAAATTTAAAAATCAATGGTGTTTAATAGCACGACCATATTAATATTTTATTATTTTGGTGTTGAATTATGTAGCATGTTCATGAATTTAATTTTTCTTTTTCTAAAATATTTCTGCTATGCTACAATGTCTTATTTGATTCTTTATTGTCGTCAGGTAAGACATGAATGATTTTACGTTGATAACTCTAAAATGGTACAATGGTGGGGTCTTACATTTTAGTGGGAGGAAATCAGTTTATAAGGGGAGGGGGGTTGGTAACAAAATTTTTGGATGTTGATGTAGATAAGAAATTATTAGAGCATGTCAACAACCAAAAAAAAAAAGGGAGACCAAAAAATACAACACCAACACCTTCTGCACCTACTGTTTTTCCAGCATCCTGTTCTGCACCTTCTGATTATTGTGCATCACATTCAATGGCTGGTACTACTAAAAGAGGAAGGGGGTAGTGCTAGAGAAAAAACAGCTCCATTGAAAAGGTCAAAAGTAATGGAAATGGGTATGTTCCAAGATGAAAATGGATTCAAAGTCCTAAATGTAAGAATCTAGTTGTGTTGTATCGTATGTACATATAAGTCTTTAATGTATGAGTCTTTGAATAAATTTTTTCCTTCACTGTAGCCTGGCATGCCTAGGAGTAAGATCTGCTCTACTAGTCAAGCAAGGGTAACAAGATCAGCTGATATAACTGGTAACATTGGTTATACACCAACTTCTACCAGTAAGCTGAAATGGAATGGCAACACAGCAATATCTACGAAAAAACTACAAGAGATTAAAGAGAAGAAAAGAAAGAAGAATGTGGAAAGTAGTTCAAATAATTCAAGTAAAAAAACACTTATTCAAAGTTCAAGATGCCCTGGAAATTGTAGTCATGTTGATTATTTTAAGCACTGTTTTAAGTTAGATCAGTTGACATGATAACAATTTTATTTTAGTGTTAGAAAATAATTAAAGCGCTATATATATATATATATATATATATATATATATATTTTGTTGATGAATGTTGCCTAATGGTTGGTATGAATGATTATGTTGTGCCTAATGATTCATATGAATGATGATGTTGTGTGAAGTTGGAATATTTTATTGATGAATTAATCTTGTCATTACCCATTATTGTTGTGTTAAATGATTGTAAAGTTAATATAATGGCAACACAACATTGTCATTACACAATTTCAGTGTAAACACATAGCAGCATCACGGGGCTTTACCTAACAATACATAAATTTACAATTGTAAACAATAACATAACAACAACACAAGACACTGCAAGTGTAAACAATAACATAGCAATAATACACGACACAATTTTGTAAGTGTAAACAATAACGTAGCAGGAACACAACACAATTTTGAAAGTGCAAACATTAACATACCAGCAGCACAAGTGCAAGCAATAACATAGCAGCAGCATAACAAACATCTGAAGTAAGACTACGCAAAAGACACCATAATAGAACATAGTCTGGTATATTTAGAGAGGTATAAAAAACTTACACCATAGTCGACCATATCTAGCAACTACTTTTAGTTCATTTGTTGTTGATGAACATAGCAACAACACAAATCAAAATACATAAAAATATCTTTCTATCCAACCTACACCGTCTCCATCTTCCATTGAGCTTCTTCTCCCGCATCAAGTTATCAATTTAGGCCCTCTTTAAGCGATAAGTCTTCTTCCAACTCATTGATTTTGTTCACCAATCTTGGAATGATAAAATTTTATCTTGGATTCACTTTTTATTTGTCCCTCCATAGAAAAAAATTACATCTTTGAGACTAAATTTTATTAGAAATCAGGACATTATCATAATTTAAATATAAATTGACAGCAAAATATAATGTAAAATATTTACACCATAGTAGGGGCAAGACCAAAATCTTCTTTCTGGATTTAACTTCGACCATGAGGTTTGCAAGTCAACCAAAATACCATGTTTGTATCTCACAACAGCATTGACCATTGGATCTGATTCATCCATACAAAGCTTATTCAATTTCAAATTTGTTATTTCATGAATTCCAACAAAATCGTTCATCAAATTAAAACCCTAAATTAATAGTTGAACCAAATTACAAAACAAAATTCAAGAATCGAAGTACAAATTAGGATTAAAAGCTAAAAAGTAAGTTAAAGAAAGAGAAAAAAAAGAAAAAAAATGCTGGAACATGAAGGAAAATGGTGGAGAAAGACATGGGTCATATAAAGAGGAAGGAGATGACCGTTGGAAGAGAGAGAGTAATTTTTCATATTTATTTCATTAAATAAACAATAAATGACGTGTATAATACACGTGAAAGGCTGAACTTTTAATTTTGGACGTGCTGGGACTAAACCAACACACCTAGAGGAGGTGTTCTCACCTTCCTTGCCAGCTTAGCATATAGGGGGTAATAAATATAGGAAAAAACAGATCAGGGGGTAATAGGTCTAATTGAAAGGTTGAGTGTGTAGTTGGGATTTCGACTATAGGTTGGGGGGTATTTGACCATTCTCTCTTAATTTGTTTATTTTTAATGCTGGAGCAAGTAATATATATTTTTTTTATTGATTATAGATGTTAATTTCTTTTATCAATGATTTATATTAGTATAAAAATTTTAAGCTTTTTCCCTATATCATAGTTCGTAACCATATAACTTGAAGTTAGAACATGATTATAAATGTACATTAACTATGTAACTTACCCTCTATAGGAGTAAGTAATTGTTGAAACACACAGCGTATTAAACTGCTGTACATTAATAGTTACAACAACAACAACAACAACAAATCCAGTGTATTGTACATTAATAGTTAGTGTGTAATAAATGTATGATATAGCATTATACGTTTTTAACATGTATGAGGTTAGAAATACAATAACGAAATTTAACTTAATTCAATTTTTTTTTAAATTATATACAGTATCATTCCAGTAAATTTACGAATGTATAATATGTTTCCATACAGTCAAATCAATGTATAATAAATGTATGCCTTTCCAGTAAACGTTTGAATGTATAATAAATTGTTATACATTCAAAGCAATGTATAGTGAAACTGTGCCATTCCAGTAGACTTACGAATGTATAATATTTGATTATACATTCATATCAATGTATGATATAGCATCATACATTATAAATGTGCATGGTATTAACAATTTCTATAATTTTTTTACAAGTAATAAACGTTTTACAACATGTATGCTGTTATGTAATACATACTTTTAAAATGTATTAGTCTTTAGCTCAATGTATGATTCACTTATAAGTAAAGGTACATAACAGGAAACATACTATGTGTTCAAAATATAATGTCAGATTAATTAGTAATATGTTGTTTTAATCATTAACAAAATAAGTGAAAGGGAAATTCAATAAGTACCATGAATCAGTTAGTAACATTGAAGTAGTGTCTCAGTGACTAGAAAGCATATTAAATAATGCTATTCTAAAGTAACAATTACACTTTCATTAATTTCTTAGAGCACACTATTCCTTGACCGAGGAGGATCGACATTATCACTCGTGTACCCTTCATTTGCCTTTTCTACTCCATAATGCCACCGTAATGAAGCATAGCGTGCACGTTGAATGCACTTGCTACCCTTCACTTAATATTTCTTCATAAGCAGCCACAAAGACGCCACAGTCCCTGATTTTAAAAAAAAAATGAAGTAATATTAAGTACATTAATTTAAACATAGTTATACATTATAAAAAAATTGTAATTTACTTACAAACTTTCAGATGCTTGCTGGGGTATGTTTTGAACATATTCAACATCAAATGCGTTTTGATTGACATGTATGATGGTAGCTTATACATTTAAAAAATGTAATATCGGATATACTTATACATCTCAAATGTAATATTGGATATACTTAAACTACAGACAGACATGTATGATGGTAGCTTATACATTTTTAAAAAATCTTCTTTAATGTATAATGTCAACTTATACAATAATAAAACTTCATAACTGTTTTGATTTTTACAACTGGCGATGTATAACCTATATAAATACAATTCAGAATACACACATTATACATTAATTAGACAAAAAATTAATGTATAATGTATTATTATACATTTATAATTGAAGATACGAACATATCAGTACCTTAGGAAGATGTGGTCGACTGGAATCATCAAACTTCTTTTTACTTGCTGCTTTTGAACCAACCTTCTTCGTTCTAGAAGTGGCAACTTCCTTTAACTTCTTCATTGTAACGGGATCGTTTTGGTGCTTCGATCGATTCTGTGAAATTTGGATCCTTATAATCAAATTTACCAGGAATAAATCCGACGAAAATATCTTTTTCTTTTGAATCAAACTGAGAAATTCCTAAACTAAAACTCGGAGGATAATCCATTAGCAATTGATACTATATTGACTTAACAGTATTGTTAAATCGAACTACAAATCAATAAAATCAATCAAAAATCCAACTTATACTATATGAAAAAGAACGAAAAAATTAAAATGAACTTGAATATGATTGGACAATACGAAAATTTCAACATGCAACAAAAAAAGAAACGAAAACCTCTGAATTTGGTAAAGTTGAAAAAAAATTTAAAAATTTAATGAAGTAAATCAAAATAATCAATTAAAAGCTTGTACAGTTAGAAAATTATTAACCTCTAAGTGAATGTTACTTGTATAATCCCGTGATTTGTGGGTTTCAAAAATGGAGCAAATAACGGGAGGGCAATGGATGCACTATGGAGCAAAAGTCGGAAGATGTAGGCGTGTTTTGTGATGTATAATATTTAAGAGAGAGAAAAAATAAAAAAAGAAAATTTGTGTAATTATTTTGGGGTTTGTATAAATACTTTGCCAAATTGGTATTTAATGTAATATGGTAACTTTAAGTTGTGTATATATGTAAATTTTAGTTATAAATTACTTATCTCATTAAAAGTTAAACGAAATTATTTTAAATATAAAAATGTGATTTTCCTTTTATTTGGGACAAATAAAGAACTTTTAAGATCAAATTAGTATCTTTTTTAGATAAAACACCTCGGGAATCTGCATCTAGAGTCATCTCCTAAATGTTACTCCCTCCGTCCCAAGTTACTCGTCTCAAATTGAGATACCACATTAATTAAGAAAAAGAGTAAATACATAATTACCCCCCTGATATTGGCCGAGATTTTTAAAAAGACACCTAAACTTTGAATTCGACCTATTTCCCCACGATTCTTCTTTATTCCATTGCAAATACACCATTTTGGACCTCTGCGTGTATACACGCGCCACAGGCGCGTGAAAGGGCTCAAATTTAACTTTTCTGACCAATTAAAAGTTGTCACTTGTAAATAATTAATATATAATTTATTTATTTTTTAAAGAAAAATAATAGTTATTTATTTTTTAAAATTATTTCATAAACTCGTCCATCCACCATTGTCTTCTTCCCCAACTTCTTCTTCATCACCATAACTCAACAACAACATCAATTACAACAACAACATCATCAATTATAACAACAACAACATCAATTACAGCAGCACCAACATCAATTAAAGCAACCAAAATAACATCATCATTACCATAATTTTAAAAAGGAAAGTTGATGTACAATCTCCATTTTAATGGAGCTTTAAGCTTCATTTTAATGGAGAAAAATGGACCGGGGATGGGGGAGGGAGATGTTGGACGGAGTGGGAATGGGAGTAAGGGGTGCGGTGGGGTCATAAATAAAAATAATGGAGTTTAAAGCTCCATTTAAATGGAGATTGTACAGGAGTTTTAAGCTCCATTTTAATGGAGCTGGACGCGAGGTGAAGGAGTGAGGGGAGGTTGCTGGACGCCGAGGGTGGGGGAAGAGGGGGTGGGATGGGGTGATAAATTAAATAAAAAGAAAAAATTTATTTAAAAAGTAAATAAGATATGAAATTAAATACATTTAACACGTGGCAGCACCTGATTGATGCGTGTGTTCACTCTCGTTGTTGTGACTGAGATTCAGCGAAAAATGGTGCATTTGCAACGGATTAAGTAAGAATCGTAGGGTAATAGGTTGAATTCAAAGTTTAGGTATCTTTTTTAAAACCTCGGCTAACATTAAAGGGGTGATTATGTATTTACTCTAAGAAAAATAATTAATAACATGACTAGTTTATCATGGTGCCCCTATTAATGATGTTTACGTTTTAATTTAAAGAAAAAATAATTAATGCAAAGGCTAAAATATGGTTTTAATTTAAAGAAAAAGTAATTAATGCAAAGGGTAAAACATGAAAAAAAAAAAATTTTGTCTCTTCTTAATTAATGAAAAAGGACAAGTAAAATGGAAAATCAAATTAGGAAATTTGGGACGAAGGGAGTACTAACAAAAATACTCATTTAATTAACTCAAGAAGTCTGGCAGCTTAGTAGGAGGTAAATTATTTAGGTCTGGTAGGATTTTTTAATCATGTGTAAAATTAGTAATACTTTTAGTTTGTAATAATAGAAATTACATAACTAATATATATGTATATTATAAAATATATATGTATTAGGTTATGCAAGAAAGAAGATGAATGAACTATGGAATAACTAATATAGTAATAGTGTTTTGAAAAGCATGAGGTGAGATATTTTATCTGATGCATGCGGGATGAGTCGTAAGACTTTAGGATTTGTTCGTAAGTCTCGTAAATATTTAATTTATAACAATTTTATAAGTTGCTACAATTAAAAAGAATAATAAAAAATAAAAGTACATAGAAATTTAGAAAATTCAAAATAAAATAAAATAGTGAAAGTGTACGTAGAGTTGCTTCATCTTAAAACGTTAATCAAAATCAATACTGACTAAAAAATTAATTAAAACGGTTCTTCTTAAAAGACTAATTAAACTTTACAGAAAAAATTAAGTAGAAATTTATATATTAACCTGTGAAAAAAGAAACGAGAAGGAGGAATCTATAATTAAAAACATTAAACGTAGGAGGGATGATGCATTTCTGCTTTATTGTTTGCACATTTAGTTTTTTTCCTGTTACCAAATAAAAGACGAAGAGAAAGAATTAAAAATTAAAGTTAAGAATAAAAAATATTTAGATTGTAAAGTTTTTTGACTTTTGAAGTTTTATAACAAGTTTAATTTTATGTTTTTTTCTTGCATTAATTTAAGTACTTATTTAGTAATTTTAATTTTAATTAGATAAGGTTTACTGAGCTTACACCTCAAAATAAAAATTCGTCCAACTCCTAAGCATACGTCCATATTGATGGGACTTATACCTCATCATATTTTCGGCCCGATAAATTATTCCAATGTATTTTATTACGCCTCACTTCGAGACTCGCTTCAAAAATATTCTTTAAACACTATATATTAATTAATAATTTAATTCTACAAAACCAATTTATATATAAAATAATATATTAATTTTTTATAATTAATCTTTAAGTTACTAATACCAGGATAACACTAATCACCCCAAACGACCCCTTAACACTCAGTCCTACACCAATGGAATATGCAGTATGTTCCACTCAATAAAAGTTTGTGAAACAATTATTAAAAAACTAAATTGGATAAAATTGGCCAGCAAGAACCACGAAAAATGTCGGTTAAGAACAAAGCAGAGTCCTCAGGTGTCGGCAAAAAAAAAATCAATTATTACAATTATTCATGGCTTATATTAATCTCCCTGCTGTACTTATAATGCAAATATATTTGAATTTTTCTCTAATTTCAAAAAATACTCTCATTTAGTATGTTATTATTTATGTTTAAGATAAGTAACCTAATTTATTATATTACTAATTCAAACTTAGATCTCTAATCTCAAGGACATTTTCACGTACGATTTAGTTGGAAGGGAAGTTTTAAAATGATATATTTTGGTTTTGGGGAAAAAACAAATGCAATGCATGTGAATTATATATGAAGTAGTGAGAAAGAATTATTATTATTTGAGAAGAAGCACTTGCAAGTGAGCTTTTTGTACTTATTATTCATGATAGTGCTGTATGGAATATGAGATGTGACATCATATGTTAAGATTTTTATAGGAAAAATGCACATGAAAAGCTGAAAACTAATCAAGCTAATCATAATGTCATTTGTATTTACCACCACATTTTTTAGATTCGTGCACAGCAGCGGAGCTAGAATACTGATTATAACTTCAGTCAATTTCAATAGTTATGGTTTAAATGTATATTTATATAAAGAAATTTATTAAAATATGCAAATTATTTAGTCTTTTAGAAATTAGAACTCAATAACTCACAACAATTAAAATTTAAATTTTGCCTTCTATTTGATATTCCTACATTCTAGTTCTACTATAAGAAATAGTACCATGTTAATCTCCTCCTTCGATTCGTGAAAACTTTTTGTCTATCGAGGGTTATTTGACTAATTTTAGTTGAACTTGATGTGATTACTTGATTACTTAATTAAAATTTATACACACAACAACAAATTATATCAAAAGTACAATAGGTATGGCATCTTTCTCATCTAAAAACACTGAAGCAGATAATATATTTGGAAGAGATGGAGCAGATTTAATTATCACGGGATAATTAATTCGGAGATAGCTAATTCTGTGATTAGTTATTCGACCATATATATGGAATAATTTATCCTATCACTAAAGCATAAATGGTAGGATAAATAATCTCTTAATTGACTAATTCCTCCAACCAAATATGAGATAAAATAATCCTACATTTTATTCTGATATTATTATAACTTATACCTCACACCACACTGAATTCGTCAGTCCATTCCATAAAGTAGAAGGATGACCTTTTTTCAAAAAAATAAAAGAAAGAAAATTGTAATAAGAAAAACGGTTGGATAATAGCATTGGTCCCCCGATTACTAAAAGAATTTAATTTTAATCCTTATGATATTTGATTAAGTATATCAGTCTTTAACTACAAACTTGAATGCACATACTGAGTATATTTACAAACTTCAGAATAATTAATTGTTTCATCATTTAATTATCCATATGTTATGTTAAACTTATATTATACTCTGTAATTAACAATAATATACTTTTAAAAATGATCTAAAATATAACAGATTTTTAAAGCGACTAAAATACACTTTTTAATTAAATATATATTAAAAATTAAATATAATTTAAAATTAAATAGTAATAATAGCTATTAAAATTTAACATCCATACATTATATAATTTTTTGATAAAGTGGATGCACCAGATTATCCTTCACCTAAGGTGGCTCCACCCATAAATACGTCAATAGATTCTTAAATTTATTGGTTGTTGATAAATTTTTTTTAGAAACACTTGTTCCAATTGAGCATTTGAACACATGATACAATGTTCCTCCTATACGCTTTTGATTCAAATTTTGAAGAAACTTTTGTGTGTACTCTCAAGAATAAATTACGTAAATAAGTTAATCACTAAAATATATCACCTTCTTTAATTATATGCATTAGCATCAATAAGCTATAAGACATCATGTATGTTCCAACTCATGTTGATATACATAATTAAAGGAGATAACAAATTTTACTATGGTAATTGACTTAACTACCTAATAGATGCTTGAGAATATGTGCATAAGTTTTGTCAAAACTTAAACTAAAAACGTCTAATAGAAATATTTTATCACGTGCTCATATACTCAATTGTAACAAACAAGAGTTCTAATATCTACATATAAAAGTTCACTGTCAAATTTAAATTATCATCGATATATTAAGCTTTTTGGTTTCCTTTAAACTAACTTTTTTCTCTCTGTTTGGGCATAGAGACCATTAAACAGTATTTATGGAGATTGCAGATCAAAAATAAATAAACAAATAAAACGAAAAAGAATGGTGACAAAAAAGGTAAGGGAGTTTAATTGTAAGATACGTTGCTTGTGCTGGTAGAACGAAGTCACTTTATTGCAATAGAAGCTCTACACAGTATAATCTACATAATCCATCTTTTACACTTACTACTATTTTACTTTTGGGCCATGCTACCTAGCTGCCAATTTGCCATTTAAATGCACCTAAATTCTTGGCATGGTGACTGCTTTCTGCATGTGCTCCCATCTGCTATTAATTGAAAGCTCAACCTATTTCAATATACATTCTACAACTACTATTAATCTATTTTTTTTATATATATTTTTCATCAAGGTATAAGGTGAAAGAGTTGAACTATTATATATACGTTCCGATATACATTGTACACGCACGATATATGAAATGAGTTTCCCATACTCTTCATTTTTAAAAATCCAATATTGTTCATCAAAGTAAAGTGAAAGAGTACAATGGAAGAATATATTTATGCAAAGTAGTTTTATTTAAAGAAAATTTCTATATATAAAGGAAGAGTACCCATATCTATCGTTACAAACTCACACCGAGCCGAGTACGTGTTGGGTTGGGCCGGGTTATTGAGTTGGATAGTGAGTTTGGGTTAATTATTAGAATATAAAAATTTAAACTGAAAAGGGATATATCTCAAACTATGATATGTGTTACGTATATACCCTCCGTCATACTTTGGTACACATATATTCCTACCGTTAGTGTGAGGGACATATATGTACCATTTCATTAACGGTAGGGGTTGTGTATACCCAAAGTATGACGGAAGGTATATACGTACCATTTATCATAATTTGGGAAAATATTTATCCCTTTCTGATATTTTAATATATGTCTGCGATAATTTCATTTCTTTCAACGGAGTTAATTAGAACGTGGTCGTTCTTCATAATATCACCCCTAATGTGCCTCTTCCAAACGTCTTGTTTCGCATACGCATCGATCAAAGAAGTCTCATAAATTAATTGAAATCATGCTAATCTACTTTGGATGTTTTACAAGAAATTAGCTGAATATCATAGATGTAACTATAATTTTGAGTCAAGGATTCTAGATTATTAAAAACACAACTTAAATCTGTTAATTTAAACATAAATATAAAATTTAAGCAAAAGTTACGTTATTGAATTCTGCTGAACTCGTAATTAGCCAATGGTGTAGCTTCGCCCTAATGAGTATGATCATTTGCATCTATTGAGTTACCCACCGCGAGGTTAATTATTAATCTCATAATAATTTAGTTGCATATACTTCCTCTGTCGAGTAATACTTGTTAGTTTGAAAAATAAATAAATAATTTATCTATATTTTACCCTAGTATCAAATATTATTTATTATCCAATACATTTTTCAAAACATTAAATTTAATATATTCAAAGGGTGATATAATAAAACTATTCTTATCTTTTATTATTTCTTAAGGTGTGTGTCAAGTCAGTAATGGACAAGTACTATTGCTGGACATGGGAGTACAAAAATAAAATTAAATTAATTGTACCTATTTTATCATATGTAGAATGAGGATTTGATCAATTGATGTACAGTCGTACGTAAACCATATGCTACTTTGGATTATTAATTGAATTTGTTGATTAACAGGTCGGCTAATCATATGTTTAGTGAAATGGTCCTAGGAAATAAATCTAAACAAAAAAGAAAACAACAGCTGGTCCAATTTCCCAAAGAATCATGTGACGGAAGGTGGTGATTGTAGACCATACAGCCAAGATTCATGTGATGCAACATGGGAATTTTCTTATCAGATAAACAAAACGAAACAATCAGATTCGTGTATGGAAGCCAGGATGTCAAATGAGCGGCTTGAATAGAAATTGAAAAAATTAAAATGAATTGAGTTAATAAATGAATGAGACTAAAACTATCTCAAAAATAGTTTTGACTGAAATCAGTTAAAATTTGAGTTGAATCATGGCCCTCCCAATTTCACCCAATTTTTTTTAGAACGGTCTACCTTCCTCCAGCCTAGTCCCCTACCCTTTGCTCTGCCCACTCCTCTCCTACCATTTATTAAGGTTCGAGGCTCTGGGTCCACGCCCAATCCGATCCCTACTCAGTCTAACCTTGAGGCTTGACCTAACTCAAACCTAACTTATCCATAATTCAAAACTTCATCCTGACCCTCGACCTAACACTTGGGACACAAGACATGCGACTAGACCCTAACCCTTGACTCGGGGCCTAAAAATCGAGATTGACTTGAGACTCGACCTTGATCCAGGCTCTACCCGTTCTCGACCCTACACCCAAGACCCATCGTGACCTTGAACTGGAAACAAGACTCGACTCTCTGATCTAGGACCTAAGATCCGATTCTAACTTGAGACTCAACCTTGACCCAGAACCGATTGAGACCTTAACTTGACTCACGATCCAATCCTGGCCCGGGACCTGAGATTTGAACTTGACCCAAGCCCCAACCCATGGAAAAAGTCGAAATAAATTTGCAGTTGACACAAATTAATGTAAATCTTAAAATTGGCTTAGCATTGGACTAAATTAAGTAGATAATATAGATCTCTCTAAAAATGGGTATGTTCTATTGGACTAGACTCAACCCAATATGAAGTTTGTGTCCAACCGTAAAATATTGAACGGATTGGGTGCACCATCAATTTTTGAGTAATATTTAACATCCTAATAGAAAGATCATACGTGAGAAGAGATCAATACTTTCTGATAAACATATCAAATTTTGGAGAAGATTAATTTAAATTTGCTATGAGGATTCATGGTAAAAGGTAAATGTGAATTAAGGAAGAGCTAAGATGGTAATTATGTGAATTCAGGAAAAGCTAAGACGGTAAGTTCTTCCAATTGGGGTACCATCCATTGTGAAATTGAGCAATTAAGTAAGAAAATGGAAAAACTTTTGATAGTAATGATACAAATTATAAACATCAAGGTTGTGTGACATGTTCTAAATGATCAAAGCTACTATATTTCTGAAATAAAATTAATCCTTGAAGGTGTCCAAGGTGAAAATAAAACCTCCTCAATATTAGTCACAACTCCTTTATCTAAGGGATTTTTAGAGCTTCCATATTGCTGAATAAAATTCTCATAAGATGTCTGCCAAAAAAAAAAAAAAAAAATGGGATCACACAGGAGTATATCAATTTTCAGTACATATGAGTTTAACCTGTTAAAAAGAATTTCAGTATATAACTTATAATTTAGATTAAATCGGGTCAATATGTTATAAATATTGAATAACTAGATAAAAAGAAACTTACATACGTGTACTATAACATATTGTAGCAAAAAATCTGTATTATTTTCAAATTGATTACTATTTTCAAATCTTATGTTTGATTACCTACTATATCTTTCAAATGACTTGATAATGTAAAATTTATTTACACTATCAGTACATATAAATTAAAATCGTGCAAGTTAGAGACTAACCTGATTTGTAGCAATGAGATAGACATGATAACAAGTCAAGCCACCAATAAAACATGCCAACGCCAACGTTTCTGGGCAATCTCGCACCAAACCAATCAAAGTATTGCCATTGCCAATATTTTTGTGTTGCTTCTTCTTGCATGAAAAGCCAAATAAGTAGATGAAGTAAATATTTGCAATAACCAATAGCAACACATAAAGTGGATAATTCCTCTGCATAAATGGAATGTACAAAATCAAAATTAGTTGCAAAATATTTATTTATCGATGTTCTTTCTTAGCTAGGTTCAAAAAATTGTACAAACCATTCCAATGCATTGACCAAATCCAAGGGCAATGGTGGTCAAACTTATCGACACAATTGTCACACACAACGCAATGGGAACTCCTAGGCGGACGATATATGTTACAAGTATGACAATATTTCAATTTCAATTCCAAACCATTTATGAACACTCTTTTGCTTCTTATTCTGCCATTTTGTGTCGATTCAGGTGTTGGTAGTTCTGCACTCCGCCGAATAATTCCAGGATCAATGATACCAACCATTATCAAATTAGCAAAAATCTGCAATACAATGAAATGTATCATATAACAATTCAAACAAAATCAACAACCTAATAGATTGAGTACTAGAAAGTATAATAACTCACAATTAAAGTCAATAACACACACAAACTGATTATCTTGCCACTATTTTTTGATACATCCTTTGCAACATAAGCAGAACAAACCAAACTTGATAGACTAATAGAGATTATAGTTAAGAGTAACCGTTTTGGATCCGGCCCACATATTAATAACTCTTTGAGATAAAATGCCTGCACAATTGGTACAATTCAAGGCACATTTAGAACAAGTAGAATTATCAACCAAAAACAATAAAAGAACTATGTATTTGTAAGTGAATGTAATTGAATTCGAAAAGTAGAAGATACATTTTTTCCTGGCCAAACGTGATATAATCTGACTTGTTTGATTTGATCTCCTCGTCGATTTTGTGTTACGTTCTCTTAGTAAGTGTTTTAATAAGATGTCATATGGTGAGTGACATTCTCTTAATTTTTGTGAGAAAAACAATTTTAACTTCCTCTATGGACAAATTTTGTGATTCTGTTGTTTCGGCAACTGCATCTACTGGTGAAACTTTTGGATTAGTTTCATTTTCTTTAATTGGCTGTTGTAGAGAAGCCATTATTTGTGCAATGAAAAGTTCAAAGGCGGGTGTTCAAGCATTTGAACCACCCCCAGTAACCAACTTTTAAGAAACTGAATTTTGATGCTATTCTAATATATTTGGGCTTGGGCCTACTTGTTGGGCCAGATTTTTGATCCACAAAGTATACACTTCTGGACAAGGTTAGAATTCTGCACTCTTTGGGCTTGGACCTTATAATTTACTAAAAATTACACAAATCCACAACTTAAGTTTCACTTATTACAAAAAAATTATTTCTCCAAACATATTACAAAAATCTCATTTTTCTCTAAAAATACATATACATAACTTTCTATGTATATGTCGATCCTGTTATGTATATGAATCGATTTGTTATGTATATGTCGGCCTTGTTATGGATATATCGGCCTTGTCATACTTGTTATGTATATGAATCGGCCTTGTTATGTATATGTTGGCACTGTCATATATAAAAGTTTTTATGTACATGTCGGTTTTGTTATGTATATGAATCAGGAGAGAGAGTAAAGCAATTAAGGAAATGGGAGAGAGTGTAAATATTTCTAATAAGCTTAGGATTTATGTTATTTTTACTATAATTTAGGTCGAATTTAATTTAATTTTGAAGTGGCGTGTACAATCTACAAATAGCCTAGTTTAGGGCTGCTATTTAATCCGTAGATGAAGGATAGTATAATTTTTTGAAAAAATTACATAACACCACAACTTATTTTTACTAAATTATATAAAATTCTTATTTTTTTTTATTAATTACCTAATTTTTTTTTAAAGAAACAACAGGATACATCCACAAGCCTATATGTATTTAGATACATAATTTTAATTATGTAATCTTCTCCCTTTGATCTAATTAATGTATTATGTATCTCGATCAAATAGTTTAAAAATGAATGTGTCTTAGTAATCAAAATTATGTATCTCAACTTCAGAATTATGTATCGGGATGCTAATCATGTATCCGGGCAAAAATGAAGTAATTAACTATTACATTTAAGTTCAAAATGATGTATCTCAACTTCAAAATAATGTATCCAGGTGCTAATTATGTATTCGAAAATTATAAATAATGAATTATTTGTAATTTAGTAAAAGTAGGGACAGAGTAATTAGGGGTAAACTTATTGAGATTCATGTAATTTTTTTGTTTTTAAATCCAATTCAAAATCAGCTTTAATATGACGGGATGAAAATATACATATTCCATGTAATTGCTCGCAAACTATCGAGGTTTAAATTGAAGAAACTCGCTTCTAATTTTACAAACTTCAGGCATATACCAATTCGAAACTAGGCAAACTTAATTTCAAATAAATAGTTTGAAGTTTGGCATTGCTTTTGCAAGAAAACTTTAGATACTTTTATCTGAAGTTTGGCTTGATAGTCTTATGATTGACAATCCAAACTTTAGACATTTTAAACATATTAAAATGGGTGAAAATTAACTATATAAACTTATTAGATTGGTTATTACAAGTTATAGCAAAATTTGTAAGTTTTCAAGTTATAGCTATTTTCATTTAAAAAAAATATATAAAAAAGGCTTTTTTGTTTTGTTGAAAATACAAAAAAGTAATTAATGAAAAAAGAAAATTAAGATTTAATACAATTAATATACAATCTACCTTCCTTAAAAATAGCTAACCTTAATTACTCAAATCCCACTAACTGTTGTTTTTCATCCTGTTTTAATGCTTGCATTAAAAGTTTCCATCTTCATACACTACCTTCCTCTTTGTACATGATTTATTCTTGCCAGTAAACAAAAAACGTCTTTCTAGTGTTGTTGATTATATTTTGAAAAAAAAAAAAGCAAAAACAAGTATTTCTTTAGACAATTAGTGAGATTACAGATAATTTTATTAATAGTAATCCAGAAATACTTAAATTGCCATTTCCTACTATGATCAAATGTCTGTGATACAATTACTAATATTTTGTGCTTTTTTTTGGCCTCATTTGTGTTTTTGCCAAAAATGATTTGATTGATGTCGTTGTTTCTTATATGGGCGAACCCATAAGCAATGACACACTGACTAAATTGCTAAAGAGTATGTCTTTTGTTATTGTGTCCATGATGATATTTTTTAACATTTGATTCTTATAATCTCTCATTCGTTTTATTCAGATCCTGGTGATAAAGTAGAAGTTGATGAGCCAATTGCTCAAATTAAAAGAAAAGAAAAAACAAGTATTTCTTCAGATAACAAATATGAATCCTATTAATTTGCAATAAATCATGATTCGTCATGGAAGGAGATGAGATTCTTAGGGAGATGAAATTCGTCATAGAGGGAGTTATGTTATTGCAGAGTCATGCACATCTGTGTTTCGATAATTCTGATTATGTTTTCTGGGATAACTTTCATCTTACAAAAAAAACATACAGACTTTTAGTTCATCAAATTTTTGTACACCATTTAAGTAGCTTCTTTTGACAAATCCACATATCAACATGCATATCAATGAATTCTTTGTACTTGTTGCCGAATGATTGATCATTTATATGTTATATTCTCACTTAGTGATCATGTCTATCATCTTCGGTCTTTATTTCTTTTTATTTTTTTCTAGTAAGCATGTACATGATGTGGTAGTAACAAAGTTGTAATTATGGACTATAACAGTACATATAAATTTGCAAATATTTGATTATTTTTCTGTACTAAATTGGTATTAAATTGATATTGAATCATTTTTCTATTTATTGTTTGTTTTTCTAATATAATTAATAATTTGAATTAATTTTTTGGTGCTTGATTATTACTATTTGTTTTTCTAAACTTGTGTGTATGAACAAAGTTTATTTTTTGTATTTATGTAGTATTTATATAATGTTATGCTACTTTAACGTTTGTTTCGTATTTTACATCGTTGAATGAAATTGATATGAACTAAGTTGCATCAGATGATATTAAATTTGATATCAACTACATCAAATTATACATTTTTCGATTCCGCAATTAGTAACATTTGACATGAATATTGTATTTTGATTTTTATTGGCGCTCATTATTCTTTGTATAAGATTGTTGGTATGAACAAAGTTTAGTTTTGATATTTAACATAGTATTTATATAATATTCTTCATCGTACCAGAAAGCAAACGCCAATACCAATCATGATTAATACTGAATATGTTTTATTGCAATAAAAAATTATTTGACATTAAACAACTATCAGTTAATTTATTTTCAACATTTACATTGATAGTCTTTCATGTAATATTCATTACATACACAAAAAAGGTTATGTAACATAAAACATAATTTTTCTCGTCGATTGCCGCATTCATAAAACTCATTCAATACAATTGTGATATATGCGAAACTTCATCGATATCAATTTTAATATCAATTTAATACATTGAGAACTCAAAATAAAAATATTACTTAAGTATGAAATCAAAATTGTGTTGGTGTGTATTTTGATCTCAGTTTTACATATATACTACTATAGCAATGATATTGAAGTTTATTATGGTATGCATTATATGGACGTGGGAAAACGACGACTAATTAAAATCCAAAATAAAACTATATATATGTTATCATCGCTTAACGATTTGACAAAATTAATTTAGCAAGATTGCCCTTTGACTGCCAAAAAGATTTATTTTTTTGAAAGTAGTTACTTTTTTGAGAATGAAATAACTACTAATAATTAAGCACTACCTACGCAGGAAAACAAACTAAAAGCAACAATAATTCAAATGTTACCATTTATAATTTGTTCTTAATTTAATATAAAATTGATCTAAACAATTGCCCAATTGAACTATTTGCAACAAAAGCTACTAAACTACTCAATCAGAGGAGCAACTAATTAATAAGGAAAGAGGGTAAAAAAAATAAAGGATACATGAGATGAAAAGTATCAATAACTATATTATGAACTAAAATATTTTTATTCCTATTAGGTAGTGATCGAGAAGAGTCACTATTTCGAAGAAATTTAATGAATGAAAATTAAAGAGATAAGATTTTTATTGGTAATTAAAAAAGATAAAGAGATAAGACTTCTATTGATAATTAAAGACTGAAAAATATGAAAAAGTGTATAATCAAGTTAATAAAAAAATATAAAATCAGATCTTAAGTTTAAAAAATATATTTACCATATATAACTCCTTAAATTGTGGACAAATTTTGATATTTAATTATTAAAAAAAATATTGATACTTTAACTTGCTATAATGATTCAAAATCTTTAATTAATAGTGATAAATGCTAAATGCTAAATATAAGGAAATAATACAAATAATAAATATTACAAATTGATTTTTGAAAATTTAATTAAAATATGTTTTTCTCAAAAGTTTCTATAACTTGTAATTATTTCTTAAGTCTAGTAATTAATAAAAGGTTATGCTATAACTTGTAATTAATAATCTAAAAAGTATATTTGGGATAATTTGTTAAAGTGGATGAAGATTATGCTATAACTTGTAATTAACAATCTAAAAATGTATATTTGGAATAATTTGTTAAAATGGATGAAAAGTAAGTGAAATAAATTGAAATGGAGGGGAGTATATGTCTGGGCTTAGACCAAGTATTTGGGCCAAAATTTGAAGCAGAACCAGAGCCAAGACATTTTTCTACAGCAACACCAAGACAAGCCGCCACAACTAGTATAAGACTTGCATTTCAAAATCACCCCTACAAAAGTGAAACAAAGAATCAGAAAATCATTGAAATGGAGCACAGGCAAACTTTAAAGCTTGCTGTTAAACTCACCATAGCTACTTGCCTTACAGTAGCCATTTCAATATTCATAACAAAAACTTACAGTAAAATCCAAAAACACAACAGAAAAAAGCAACAAAAGAAGCATTCCTGCTATCTCAATGCTGAAATCAAACCTCAATTTTCCTTCAAACGAGTTTTCGCCGATAACTCGTACTCGCAATTCAAACACCTCAAGCATGATAACACCAATGGTACTACTACTGCAATATAATTTATCTTATTATTTATTTACTATTTGTTTTTGAGCTTTGCCACACCTCCACTAAATCCATGGATACCTGTCACCTCCCACCAGTAACAGTAACAGATATCATATCAGGTATGCTGTCCACCAAAGCTATAGTTGATATCAGGCCCTCTGTCCACGAATGCTAGTACAGACAGGAAGAATCACCTAGTGTTTTTAAATTTTTTTTGATAACCGTGGTGTCGGGCCAGCTCTGGCGCACCTCGACTAAATCCATGGAATAATTGCCACCTCCCACCTGCAATAGATAGTCTGTCCACCAAGGCTAAGACAAATGAGACGAATCACCTCATTTTTTAATTTTATTTTTGACAATTGTGGTGTCTGGATCATCTTTTGCGCACCTTGACTAAATCCACAGGGTACCTGACACCTTCCTCAAGCAACAAAAATCAGGTAACTCTGTCCACTCGGGCTAGTATAGATGGGAAGATTCACCTAGTGTTTTTTTTTTTTTTGGGAAACCCTAGCTAAATTATTGTGAATGTATGTGACAGAGGACTTTACGAATGTTCATCCGTATAAGACGGAGATTAATGAGCTGTTGAAGAGTTCAAATGTTGAATTTTTGGAGAGTTTTAGTGGAAATTTAGAAGATTTTAAGATGCGTGAAGAATATGTATGGGTTGAGACTGAGGCTCAATTGCGGGAGCTTGCGGAGGTGTTGAGTAAGGAGAGAGTGTTTGCAGTTGATACAGAGCAGCATAGTTTGAGATCATTTCTAGGCTTCACGGCTCTAATTCAGGTTTTGTTCTTCTCTTGATTAATTATGTGCTTCGCATTGTTGCAATACTTGCTCAAATAGTATTCATTTGCGAGTTGTGCTTCTAGTTGTCATAAAATGTTATAAATCTTTTCCAAGTTGTGTTTTATTGTTGAAAGTATTTTCTAAAGGAAAATGTTCTATACTGAGGTTTATGTCATTGATGAGTGGTGAATACATTAACATTGTTGTTAATATTAGTGCGCGCTTGGAGTTTGGACATAAAAAATGTGAAATTTGAAAGAAGTAGTATTTGTATAGAAGTTGAAAAATGGTATTTGAAAATTGAGTTGTGTTTTTATGAATACAACTTGGAAAAATGTTAAATTTTGGTGAGTGATTGGGAGTGAAAAATGTGAAAATAGATATTTGGAGTTATTGAATTCCGGAAAATTGTAGCAATTCTGTGACCAAACATGAATCTCAAATACAATTCCAGAAAAAAGTGAAAATTATCCATGGCAAAGAAGCCCTTAATCACTCAAAATTGTAGTGAACCCTTCCACTTCCATGCCTCGTTCCCTCCCTTCTACTGTTATCATAAGTTATCTACATCCTAGCCAAGCACTGCCAAATGATTTTCTAAGGAAAAACAATTTCTATCATTGTAATATACCTTTTGCACGTTCTGAGCAGATATCAACTAAAAAGGAAGATTATCTTGTGGATACAATAGCTCTGCATGATGTAATGGCAATTCTTCAGCTTGTATTTGCCAATCCGGAAATTTGCAAGGTGACCTTCTTAATTTATGTGCTGATTAATGGCTATATTTCTTGTTTAATGTATAAATTACAAGCTGGTAACTCAGCACTGTATTAGAAAGGTATTTCACAATCCACACTTGTGGTGCATAGTGCTAATCAGAATAGCTAATCTTTTGCTTCTTCTTAATACCCCCTCTGTCCATGTTTGACTTGACACACCTCTTAAGAAGCAATAAATAAAATGGTAATTTTACTATATCACCTCTTATTATAAGTATATTCACTCATTGGGAAATGCATCGGAAATAATTAATACTTAATAATAAGGGTAAATTAGGTATAAAGTCGTAAAGTATCTCTTGGCCTCTCAAACTAGACATCTATGTTTAGTATAGTGGACAGAGCAAATAGTTTTCATGTGACTCATCAAAAGTTTTTTTTTCCTGTTATAGGTATTCCATGGTGCAGATAATGATGTTCTTTGGCTTCAAAGGGATTTCCACATATATGTTGTTAATTTATTTGACACTGCAAAGGTAAGATGTCAACTTAATATATATTCTTTTGTCTAATGAAGTGAAGATTTTAACTGAAGATGCTTGGTGTGTTTTTCTTGTGTATGGTTGACAGTGGTGTTTCTTGTTTAGTTTTAAGCTGTTTTTGTTTTGTTATATTCCAGGCTTGTGATGTGTTGTCTAAACCACAAAGGTCTTTGGCATATTTGCTGGATACATACTGTGGCATTGTCGCAAATAAATTATTTCAGGTATAGAAAGAAGCTTGTTGGATAATCATCTGCTTTTTACATACTCTTCTATTTCCTCCCTTGGCTAGCTGTTGCTATCTTTACTGTTGATTAGTTGTGGTGGATGGATTTTTTAAAATCTATATTCCTTTATTATTATCAGTGTCATTTTGGTGGTTTTGATTTCTGAGGGAACTTAGGAATGTAATACGTTTTCATAGTGGAAAAGAATAGGATAAAGGTTGTGTGGGTTCTAGATTGTATTTATCTCTCTTGAAATGCTACTTTGATTTCCTGTTTTCTCAGAGCAGATGCATCAAGACTACTTGTGTCCCTTGAAGTAAAGAATTCCTTAAATAATGGTGATATTAGATGAAAGCTGCAAATTAAGTGATTATCTAGGTAGTGTGACTGCAGCACTGGAGCTGTCCTTCTTGCTACCATCTCAAAGACTTAAGCTTAAATTGTTAGTGAAACAAGATTTGCACTTATAATGTCTCTGAGCATACTGGACACTTTGAATAGGAATATAAAACACTGGCTATTTTCTCTTTGAAATAGGTAACACTGTGGTTTGGGAACCTAAAGTGGCTGGCTGTTGTTCTTTATTATCAACAAACATGATTTTCAGTGGATACCTTGGTGTTTTGAGCATATTTCATGCTATACTATAGATACATTGGTGATTTGAGCATGTTTCATGCTATACTGTAGATACGTTGGTGATTTGAACATGCCGCATGCTATACTGTAGCATTGTTGCATTGCTGTTATAGTTGAGCTAGTACATCTTGATCTAAGCTACAGTTCTATTCTTTATTAAAACTTTAGAAAGAAGACTGGAGGCAACGTCCACTGCCAGCTGAAATGGTGCAATATGCTCGAACTGACGCTCACTATTTGATGTACATCGCGCATCGTCTTTCTTGCGAGCTCAAACAACAGGATACTGGTATGGTTCTCCACTTATATAAACAAATGAAAATTAGTCTTCTACTACCATCTCTCGTGACTAATATGTGAAAGTGTTTATACTTAATATCTCTATGAGTGGAAAGCTTGCTGAAATCTCTCAGTATACACTTCTGCAAACTTATTATTTGGATACAAACTACGGTTTGTTGAGCATTCCTGAGGTTGAGAGGAAGTGTTTGTTATTGAGCTCTTTTACCATACAAACAAGCCCTTGTAGGCAGGTGAAGTACTAAACTAGATAAAAGTTTCAAAACAGTAAGTCTAAATAGAATTCAGAAATAGTGACCGTGACAATTGTGAGGAAAAAAAGAGGAAGAAGGGAAAAAAACAATGCAAATTTGAAGAAGAAAGCAGAAGAAAAAAAGAGACTGCAATACGCGCTGTTTGGACTGCTAGACTCGCAGTTTAAGTCTCGTGCAAATTTGGAAAGAGAACCCTAAAATTACCTTTTATCTTTTAAAACCCTAAGTTGCCTTTCTCGCCATGGCATGACCACGAAGCGGAATGTCGATGAAGGCACACCTCGCCTCTCATCATTGGCAACGAGGCGAGTGCCTTTCTCAAGCCCGACCCAACCCAATAGAAAACCCTGTTTTACTTGAAACAGAGCCTTTCATCGACAACCTCTTCTTGAATGAGACTTCTGAGCTGAACTCTCTCTGGAAAGAGAGGGGGTTGGAGTCGCAACCCCCTGAAATTACACCCTATGGAGCTTTAGGGACCATTGAGGAGAGAAGGGATCTGATAAGTGGAGAGGAGAATCTGCATGCGATCAATTTCGAAGATCGGGGGAAGGTTATACTGTAACCACTTCTAGTGGGGAGAATGCTATTCAAGAGGTTGAAGAAGCTGAAGAGATGATGAATTTTGAAGAGCCTTTACCCCTTCAAATAAATGATTCTTTCTCAAAGCAGGCAATTGAAGACAGCTTCTCTGTGGGTCCAATCAAATGTTCTAAAGCTCAGTCAATTGTTTGGGGCAACTTTCAAAGGTTGTAACTAAGTGGCTTTCAAACTTTTCTAATAGTTGACCAGAAAAAGAGAGAATTGAAGCAAAGGCAAACAATGTCCAGAAACCAATCCCAAAAGAAATCAGGAACTTGGAATTTTATGTGAAGTTCAAAGGAGAGCCAACAAATAGTCGGAGAGGATAAAATCAGCCAGAAGTCAATGCAAGTTAAAATTTTCACTTGGAATGTTAAGGGGGTAAAACCGTGAAAGTAAGAGGGATAGTTAGGAGACTAATTCAACAATTGAGGGAAAAGGGGGGGGGGGGTGATATCTGTTGAGAGAGACTAAACTGATAGAAAATGAGACATAGGTCTTTAGACAACTATGGCAAAATAGATGAATGAAGGAGTTTCATTTGAATGCAATTGGGAGAAGTAGGGGGATAGTAGTGATTTCAAATAAGAGATATTGAGGAGGGGAATTGGCGGCAGCAGCTAACCAAAGTTTGACAGTAAAGTTTGAAGGCATTAACCAGGTTCCTGCTTGATTTCTTAGTGCAATTATGCTTCCTGTGATACTGTGATCAAGAGAACTATGTCAAGAATTGAGCATCATCGGGTGTTTTGTGGTGGTTACAATGTCACAAAATATCCAAACGAGAGATCAGAAGGGCATATAATAACATGGCCATGAATGAATTCTCAGAGTGGATTGGGAGGTTGGTTTACTTGGAGAAGAGGAGATACTCATAAATCAACCTCCAGAATAGATATATTTTTGTTTTCATCTCATTGGGATGAAACTTTCACACAAATCAAATAGAACTTGCTGCCTAGAATAGGTTTAGATCACAATCCCATATGTTTGATTGTGGTAAGCTAAATGTGAAAAGTCCTATTTCAAGTTTGAACAGTGGTGGCTGAGGGTGGCTGGTTTTGCTCATCAGGTCAAGCAGTGGTGGTTCTCTTTCAACGTAAATGGCACAGGATTATATGTTCTAGCTTCCAAATTGAGGATGCTAAAACAACTGAAGGAATGAAGATTGGTGCACAGGAGTAACTAGAAATAGAGGAGGGAGGAAATCCTACACCAGTTGTCAGAGCTAGAAAAGACTCAAAGAGTTGAGACTACTAACAAAGGATGAAATTCTTCACAATGTTCATCTGTATATGGAGTTTGAGGAAATTGCTCCATATGAGGAGATAGCTTGGAGACAAAGATGTAGGATATAATGGCTCAAGCAGGGTGACAAGAATATCAAGCTCTTTCATAAGATCGTCACTACTTATAAAAGGTTCATTGATGGTGGAAGAGAATTCTATCTCAGATTCAAAAGAGATCAAAAGTGAAATTATCATCTTTTTCCAGAAACTTTATAAAGAGACCGAATACTTGATACCTAAGATTAAATTATAAGGTATGGGCAGCATCAATAGGAAAAAAGAGATTGGCTACAAAGACAATTTGAGGAGTATGAAGTTTTGAACTGTATTAGAGCATGTGCCAGTGACAAGGCCCCAGGTCTAGATGGTTTTCCCATGAGTTTTTTCTAGAACTTTTGGGAGGTGCTAAAGGCTAAATTTATTGATGCAATCAATCAATTCCATGAGAGACATGTATTTGAGATGAGCTTAAATGCCACTTATGTGGTTCTCATCCCTAAGAAACCAAGGACATCTGCTGTGAGAGTTCAAACCAATTAGTCTCATTGGTGGAGTATATAAGGTTTTTGCCAAACTTTTGGCAGAAAGATTGAAGAGGGTAATCAACAAGCTAGTCAGTAAAATCATGGATGTATCTTTGATAGCTAGTGAATATCCAGACTCCAGACTTAAAAGTCAAGTCCTAGGGATCATGTATAAGCTTGATATTAAGAAAGCTTATGATTATCTGGACTGGGATTTCCTTACGAGCATTTTGAAGCAGATGGGCTTTTGTATCAAAACTGTTAAGTTCTCCATTCTGATTAGTAGAGAACTCGCTGTTTTTTTCTCCTTTAGAAAGGGATAAAGACAAGGCGACCCTTTTTCCCCTTTCCTTTTCATCCTAGCTGTGGAGGGACTTAATAGCACAATGAGAATGGTTGCACAAAAAGGATGGCAAAAAGGATTCATTATACTGGTGAAAAATTACAAAAGGTGATAGTGTCTTTATGCAGATGACACAATCACCTTTTTTGAGGCTAAAGCTAAATAAATATGTTTCATCAGGATTATCTTAGTAGTTTTTGAGGCAGTTTCAGGACTCACTGTCAATTGGAGGAGAAGTAGCATGTTTCAAGTAAAGTAGTAGTAGCTAACATCCAATTTTTAGCTAATATTTTGAGTTGCAAAAAGTTCTCAACTACCTACTTGAGGATGTCACTGGGATAAAATCATAAAGAGTTAGAGATATGGAATGGTATTGTGGAGAAGACTGAGAAAAATCTAGCCACTTGGAAGACACAATATGTATCGTTGGGAGGTAGAGCACTATTGGTCAACTTTGTCTTGGATGCCCTCCTGACTTATTTCATATCTTTTTTTCCCTAACCGCTAAGGTGGAGGAGAGATTAGACAAACTGAGGAGGGATTTTCTCTGAGCAACAAGGAAGGGGAAGATATTCACTTGGTGTAGTGGCAAGCTACTTAGCTTAGTAAGCAATCAGGTGAACTTAGTATTAAGAATTGGGTCTACAGAATGGGTTTTTGTTATCAAAATGGCTATCGAGGTTTGGTAAAAAGGATAATACTCTTTAGAAGGAAGTTATCCTTAGCAAGTATGAACAAACTAATCAATGGACTTCTAACACTATGTCCGAACTTATGGGGTCCCAGTTTGGAGGACTATAAGGAACTTATGGCCTATATTGTATGAGAACATATCTATAAAGTGGGAGAGGGCACTAGAACTTTGTTCTGGAAAGACAAGTGGAATCGTCAGGAATCTCTCACGGAAGCTTTTCCCACCTTTGCTTTTTTTGAGATAATCATGGGTGGAACATCATCTTTAAGAGATTGCTCAATGATTGAGAGGTGGATAAAGTGGCTGATTTACTATAGAGATGGGGAGATTTCCCGGGTTCAGGCTTCCTTATCTTTTCATGTTTTGACAAACCTAGTTGAAGGACCTTCTATGTAAATTGGAGTCCCTAAATACAGTAGTACAAAATTGTCTTATGTGCCAGCTGTCTTGTATGGCAGCAAAATAGTGGGACGTGCCCTGCAGTGATCGTCATCAGCATCCACCAATGAGAAGGCCGCTCTCCTATTGTTCTTTATATATATATATATGTATATATATATATATATATATATATATATATATATATTCAACATCTTGAGGAGAAAAGCTTAGTTTTTGCACATTCTCAAAAAGGTTTTCTTCCCCACTTAGTGGGAATATACTGGGTATGTTGTTGTTGTAGTTGTCAAAAATGTCTTCTTCTTGCAAAAGCTGTTGGGTCTCACCATTGAAGACAAAGCTTCATGTCACGGCCCAAACTTGGGATCGTGATGGCACCTATCCAACCCTCCATGATAGGTAAGCCAAGAACCCAATCGCAAATATAACATCTCAAATGTATAGAAGTGGAAGGAAATACAAACATAATAAACCTCAAAGAACCTCAAAAGTAGATTAACAGAGAAGTATAGTCATAGTTAAAACATAGATAATCCCAGGTCTAGCAGTCACTAATACAAGCTACTAAATACAGAAATCAACGAAAAGTTTGAGTATCTCATAAGCAGAAAATGCATAAAGATAAGGCTAGAGGAGATTTCAGTAGTCTCTGAAAATAATAGCAACTATCTTGAATCTCCAAAGATGCTAATGCAGAACGAACCCCAGGAATAAATGCCCGGAGGTTGTCGGATCGGTACCTGAACATGAGGTGTAGACAAAACAAGAGTACGGAACCACGTGTACTCAACAAGCATCATCAACCGACCCTAATTCAAAGTGGTGACGAGAAACACCACGTTAACCATCTAAAACAATCATACAACCTACACTCAGGAAGTCACCCTATTCTAACTGAATAATCAAGTCTAACAGACATAACGATATCATAACACAGTCCAAGAAATCCTCAATACAGTGAAAACAAGTAACAAATATACAAGTTCTTAATAAATAGTACAAAGTCAACAAATACACTTTACTCAATCTGAACCAAAAATGAATCAGTGCAGTACAATGCAATGCAATGCATATGCTGTGCACACACCTACGAGCAATGACTTCAAGGTCAGGATCCTTGGAGGACTCACAAGGTCCATGTACTGTGTAGACGTGCACTCCGACCCCAATAAATATATTGTGCAGGCGTGCACTCCGACCCCAATTAATAAATAGATAATATTGTGCAGGCGTGCATTCCGACCCCATACAAAATACAATGCATGATGTGCAGGCATGCAACTCCTATCGTAAAACAATTCATATACCATAGCAAATCAGGAAAATAGTTCAAAACATACAATTTACTTATTTTAACCCTTCAGATAACAACGGTACCCACATAGATGCTCGTCACTTCACCTATATGGGACCTCCATTTTCCATTACTCCCATTACACATAACTTACACATAAACACTTTGAAAAGAGTCTAAGAAAGAATCAACTTGCCTTGAAAGAAGACCCGAGAGGGAAAATCCAAAGCCGGGATGGATCAGATCTGATTTTTATCTTTTCAGACTGCCTCCGAACGAGCCTAATATATTCAAATATGAAATTTATTCGTAAGTAGAATAACCTAAATTAATAATCTTGTTTCAACCATGATTTCAATTAATAGGTCAACCTCATATTTCTTAAATTTCAAGCTCAGGACTACACCCAATTTCTCCAAATATCATGAATCTAATGATGTTCATATAATATGATATCAAAATATTCTATTTCACATACCAATATATATATTAAAATTGAATTATAAAAAGATAACTATAAGAGAATTTAAAAACCTAAATAAATTAGTTTACAGTAACGAAATTCATTAAATGTAATAATTTAACCTTCTATATCAATCATGACACCATTATTGATCCAAAAGTCCAAAAGATTCCCATTGCATTTGTAAGAAAAAATGTTGAAACAAAATTCAATGTTCAAGAAAACAAATGCTGTTTCTAGAACTATAACCTAGTAAGTTAATTTAATTCTTCAATCCCAATGTGCAGCAACCACTTATGATCATATATCATGTTTCAAGATCCTACCAATAATTATTTATAACAAAATCTAAGAGCTCGTGGATGAGGCTTTACCTGAAGCGGTAGTTTTCGTCTCCCCAAAGTTCAAGTTGCAAACCGTCCTCAAGAAGTATTTGTTTTTGAAAATAAAATATATCTTGTGATCCAGATATACAAATACCTAATAACTTAAAATTATTCTCATTCATGGGCCAAGACATCAACAACAACATACCCAGTGTATTCCCACCTAGTGGGGTCTGGGGAGGGTAGAGTGTACGCAGACCATACCACTACCTCAAGAGAAGTAGAGAGGCTGTTTCCGATAGACCCCCGGCTTAGGCATAGGCCAAGACATGGGTTATTAAATAAAAGTGGACCTGGTCCATTATCCACTAAATAGGTTAATTATCTAAAATAAAAGAGTTTCGAATAGAATCTCGTAATTTGTTTGAAACCCCTTGAAAATAAATCGAATATGTACATTGACTAAAAAAAGTGCGTTTCGAACCTATTGGGAACATTAAAACACTAATCCGAGGTCATATCTATCGAAGGTTGACCATGATCGAACTTAACTTTATTAAAACTCAAGAACTCAACGACTTAAATCACTTTCGAATACCTTGAGGATTGATACTACCTGCCTCCATAAGTCATAAATAAAACAAATTTATAAAATAATTTGCAAGGTCGTTACACTTCAACAACCTAGAAATTAACTTGCTCATAGTAAAGAATGTATTAGTTTCTAGGTTGATTAAGTCTTTATATTTTGTGCTTAAAATTGTAAATCCAATCCTCATACTGAGGTTTGTGTGGTAGTTCTTTTCTATTTTTGTTTCAATCTAGTGGTTAGCTAGAGTAGTTAATGGGATCTTCACAGTAGAGTTATTGTGAAGAGGTGTGGTAGTAGAATTACTGCAGAGGGGTTAGGGATTAAGAGGTTAATTCCTAGACTGCATTTAGCTAGAGTTAGCTAATGGGGGTTCACAATAGAGTTATTGTGAAGAGGTGTTGTAGTATGCCACTACAAAAAAGGGTTGGGGATTATGAGTTTAATTCCTAGATTGTGTAAGGTTGTAATCAAAATTGTTGCTAGGTGATTAGTGAAGTTGTTGGTGAAATCTTACTGGGGCAGGTCGGAATTTTACTCCCTTGAGCAAGGAAGTTTCCACGTAAACATCCCTAATCATTTTCTTTATTGCTATTTACTTTGTGTTGTTGTTGGTGTTCGTTTTCCTCATTCAAGGACTAGGTATTGGATCAGGTCCTTGCTGCTGTGGTGGACTCGCGTAAACTATCAAGGATGGAAGGAAACCATAGGAAGATTCTATAAAAGAGATCTCTTGGCTCAACCTGGAAGAATCTCTGGTCCTTGGAAACAAGTTTGGAAATGCAACATCCCAACCAAGGTGAAGTGCTTCACATGGTTGGTATGTAGAAGAGCATACCTGACTCAGGAGAAGCTGAAGAGGAGGGGATTTCATTGTCTCAAGATGCTTTTTCTGTAATGAAACGGAGGAAACAAACAGCCACTTGTTTCTCGATTGCAGAGTTACTGTCCAGGTTTTGTACATGTTTCTCAGCCTCATCCAAGGATCCTGGGTGATGCATGAGCATCCTGCAGACCTATTAAGTTGTTGGATAAGGAGAGGAAGCAAGTCCCAGAAAAAATGGTGGAGTTTAATTCCTTCCTATATGGTGGTCAATTTGGAAGGAAAGAAACAATAGATGTTTTGAGAATATTACTAACTCAATGCAGAAAGTTAAACTGCATTAACACACTGTATGTTTGGTGCAAAGAAGAGGTTATAGATGAAGCAGAACAGTTGGTAGATTTCCTAGGTTCTCTGTAATAAAGATTACTTGCCCTTGTAACTTTTTGATGGTTGCCAACACACCTGCGTTACTGATGAATACAACTTTTACCGTTCTCAAAAACCAATCCATGTCCAGTCTCATAAAATGGAAGGGAGTACATAGTATAATTTGCATCCTTTCTGGACCTAGTGGTTTAAGGTGACAGAGATTTTTGAAGGTCAGTATGAACAGGTCCATAGCAATATCTGCAGCGCCGGATAATCTGAGTGAAGGATAATGGATAATTTGGGGCTTTACTGCTGGAGAACTCTGTTAGAAGTAACTTAAGCTTCTAAATGTCCATTAGAAAGGCTGCACTTACACTTGGGTGCCCATGAGTACGCCATGCTTATAGGGAGTTTGTTCTTTAAAAGATCATAAAATAGTATGTTTCATTTGCAAAAGTTGTTAGTGAGACCACTAAGATATCAAAGCTTTAAATGGAACGACAATATGACAGTGGTTAATGGCTATTTTGCTATTATTCCAGTGGTGATTGCTATGTGTTGACTATGAGAATTAATGGAGAAAAATATTATTGAATTGTGTGTATACATAATTACATTGAGACCTTATTTATAGACACTATAGTACAATACTTTTTCAAGTAGGATTTTTATATACTATTCCTATTTCTACTCATATTCTAACACTCCCCCTCAAGCTGATGCATACAAATCATATGTACCTAGCTTGTTACAAATGTAATTAATACGACGACCGGTGAGGGACTTGGTGAAGATATCTGCAAGTTGATCACTTGACTTCACAAATTTTGTAACAATATCTCCTGAGAGTATCTTTTCTTTGACAAAGTGACAATCAATCTCTATGTGTTTAGTCCTCTCATGAAGCACTGGACTTGATGCGATATGAAGGGTTGCTTGATTATCACACACAAGTTCCATCTTACCAGTTTCTCCAAATTTTAATTCTCTCAGCAACTGTTTGATCCAAACTAGCTCACAAGTTGCTACAACCATTGCTCTATATTTTGCCTCCGCACTAGATCGAGCAACCACACTCTGTTTCTTACTCTTCCAAGACACCAAATTACCTCCTACTAAAACACAATATTCGGAAGTAGAACGTCTGCCAGAGAGTAATCCTTCCTAATCAGCATCTGTGTATCTAATGATATGCTCGTGACCTCGATCCTCAAAGAGTAGTCCTTTACCTAGAGCTGACTTTATATATCGCAGAATACGAACAACAGCATCCCAATGACTATCACAGGGGGAAGTGATATGTCAGGTCTTGTCACGGTGAGATAATTCAACTTTCCAACCAACCGCCTATACCTTTCAGGATCACTGAGTGGCTCCCCTATCCTGGTAGAAGTTTAACATTTGGATCCAAAGGAGTGGCAATGGGTTTACATCCCACCAAACTTGTCTCCTCAAGAATGTCTAAGGCATACTTGCATTGAGAAATAACAATACTTGATCTGGACTAAGCAACCTCAATACCTAGAAAATATTTCAGTCTGCCGAGGTTTTTGGTTTGAAAATGCTGAAAGAGATATTGCTTCAATTTAGTGATACCATCTTCATCATTGCCGGTGATAACAATATCATCAACATAAACCACTAGATAAATATACAGATTTGATTGGAATGCCGATAAAACACTGAGTGATCAGCTGCACTACGAATCATGCCAAACTGCTGAGTTACTATGCTGAATTTTCCAAACCAAGCTCGAGGGAATTATTTCAGACCATAAAGTGACCTACACAATCGACATACAAGGCTACTAGACTCCCCCTGAGCAACAAAACCAGGTGGTTGTTCCATATAGACTTCTTCCTCAAGATCAACATGTAGAAAGGCATTCTTAATATTCAAATGATAAAGAGGCCAATGAGGAACGACAACAATGGATAGGAAAAGACGGACAGATGTTATTTTATCCACCGGAGAGAAAGTGTCACTATAATCAAGCCCAAATATTTGCGTGTATCCTTTGGCAACAAGGCGAGCCTTAAACCGATCAACCTGACCATCCGGACCAACTTTGACTACATAAACCCAACGGCAACCAACAGTAGATTTACCTGCAGGAAGGGAAACAAGCTCCCAAGTACCACTTGCATGTAAAGCAGACATCTCATCTATCATAGCCTGCTTCCACCTTGAATGAGAAAATGCTTCACTATAGTTTTAGGGATGGAAATAGAGGACAAAGATGATACAAAAGCATAATGGGGTGATGATAAACAATGATAACTCAAGAAATTATAATGTGGGTTAGCATTACGGGTGGAACGCATACCTTTTTGAAGTGCAACTGATTGGTTAGGAGAAGGCAAGTCCGCAGTAGGAGCAACGTCCGACACATGACATGAATCATCTGGGACTAATGGTGGACGTGGACGACGATGGTAAGTCAGAAGTGGTGGCACTGCAGCTGGAGACGTAGAAGTAATAGCTGATTCCTCAAAGGTTGGTTCGGGTAAGTCTGGAGATGCGGGTAAGACCAAGGATGGTGCGGGTAAGACTGGAGATACGAGTAAAATCTCAGAGATATCAGGATGATCAGAGGATATATAGTAAGGTCGAGATTAAAAAAAAGTGACATCGACGGACATAAAGTAGCGACGAAGATTCAGTGAATAACGACGATACCCTTTTTGAACTCGAGAGTAACCAAGGAAGACACTTGAGAGCACAAAAACTTTTGAATATAGAAAATATCTCAGAACGATCTTTCATTAAGAAAACCCAAGTACATCTTGAAAAATCATCAATGAAACTAACAAAATAACGAAAACCTAAAGGTGAATTGACTCTACTAGGACCCCAAACATCAGAATGAACTAATGAGAAAATAGACTCTGAATGACTCTCAATACTACGTGAGAAAGTAGCACAGGTGTGTTTCCCAAGTTGACATGACTCACAATCTAATGTGGATAAACTAGACAAACTAGGCACCATCTTTTGTAGCTTGGATAGACTCGGATGTCCCAAACGTTTGTGAATTAGGTCTGGAGGGTCTGTAACGGAGCATGCTGTGAAGGAATTTGAAGAGGTAAGATGGTAAAGGCCTTGTGATTCATGTCCCGCGTCAATCTTCTGTCTCGTTCCGCAGTCCTGCATTAGAAAAGAGTCATAAAAAAAGTTATGCAACAATGAAGGGCATATGTCAAACGACTAACAGATGCAAGATTAAAAGGACAATCAGGGACATAAAGAATAGAGTCTAGAGGAGAGGGACAGAAGATAGGGGTTTGGCTTGTCCAACTCTTTTTGGTTGTGATAGCAGGAAGAGATTGTGAATAAACAATAACAGACAAAAGTGATTTGTTACCAGAAATATGATCAGAAGCACCTGAGTCCATAACCTATGATCCAAGAGTACTAGAATGTGAAACACAAGCAAAAGGATTACTAGCAACAGAAGCACTAGGCTGGGCAACCGAGGCTAGGGGTGGGCGTTCGGTCGGTTCGGTCTGATTGTTTAATATCGGTTCGGTTTATCAGTTTTCGGATTGACAAAAATGACATCCATAAATTCGGTTTGGTTCAGTTTTTACAAATTCGGTTCGGTTATTTCGGATTTTTATTTCGGTTTGAAATATTAAAGTAGTTAGCCTTTCTTTTTCATAACTGAACATTTAAAATTGATGGATTTTTGTAGAAAAATTATTTTTTTCAAACCTGTTTTTCATTCTCAAATATAAATAATTATAAATAACTCAACATGGATGAAACGAAACGAAATAATCATAAGCTTAACATAATACATAACGTCATTAATCATTACATATAATAAAACCTTGCATAAATAGTCTACAAAACAACACAAAACTAGTAAAAATAGTCCACGAAACAACATACTTTCTGCATAAATAGTCCATAAAACAGTCCAAAGTCACCGAGTCACTAAAACAATCCATAAACAGCCTGCGGCGTATGCGAATTTTGCTGTTAAATGTTAATTGTGAATGTGAATTACTAAATATTATATATATATATATATATATATATATAACATAATAATGTTATATATATATAATATAATATTATATTATATGTATATATATAAAATATATATATATATATATTATTTATTTATTTATAAAATTTCATTTTTTCGGTTTAAATCGAATTTTTTTTTAAAACCGAAAATTGAACCGAAAAATCGAAATTCTAAAATTACAAACCGAATCCAATCCGAAAAACCAAAACCAAAATTAAATTTCGATTTTTTCGGTTTAAACCAAAATATGCCCAACCCTAACCGAGGCTACTTGTGGAGATGTCTGCTTACTTGCTCGATACTGAAGGAACTCATCATATTCTGTTTGGCCAATATGAGCATTATTAGATGGTCGATTAGGCTGTGGAGATATCTGCTTACTTGCTCGATTCCGAAGGAACTCATTATATTCCTTTATAGCAATAAGATCATAACTGGGTGGTGGACCAAGCAAACTATGGCATATATCCTGAGTGTGTCCAACTTTATGACAATAAATACACCTCGATCGAGATTTTCCAGAACGACCTTCTCGCCGATTTTCCATAGGCTGATATGGTCGTTTTTCTATGGTTTGAGATGCAAGAATGGAAGAGTCAACAATGGGTGATGAAATTACTTTGTGATTGGGAGGCGCGACAAGATGAAGTTGACGAGAGAATAACTCATCAATTGTAGGAACCGTAAGACTAGTTAAAATCTGATCACGTACAACATCATGGTCAATAAAAAGTCCAGCAAGTGTAAGAACTAAAAACAACATTTGTCTGTGCTCTTATTGTTTTTCCACATCCGCAGTGACGGGCATCAATGTATTAAATTCTTCCATGACTGCTTGTACTTGTCCCAAGTAAGTAGACATATCGGATTCTTGTTTCTTCAAGTTGGTCATTCGAGATATCACATCATAAAAACGAGATATGTCATTAGTGTATAAAGCACGAGCCTTTTTCCAAACTAAATAACACGTTTGGAATGGACGAAACAAGGGCATCAACTTGGAATCAATAGATCGTCATAAGAGACTACATAATTGAGCGTCAACTTTCTCCCAGTGTTCTTTAGCTTTTGCATCTTCCGCGCTAGATTTTGCCTTTTCATCTACCACACTAGCCTTGTTTGTTAAGTGATCTTGGATACCTTGACCTTTGCACCACAACTCAATTGAGGAAGCCAGGCTAAATAATTTGAACTTCCCATTAATGGTTCGGAAGTGATCATAGGACTTAAACTTCCGATTCCAGTAGTTTTGGGGCCAAAAACATCATACCCAAAAGACATCTTAACTTGAAAACACCAAGAAACAGGATCTGGATTTCTGAAATCTTGCAGAAAAGAAAAAAAAAAATCTGATGTCGCCGAAATTAGGGTTCCGGCGGTCGGAATCTTCAAATATTGCCGGAATCGGAAAAAAGAAATAACTGGCCGAAGCAGAATGGATCGGCGACCCCAACAAGAAAAGAACAACTCAAAAATTCGACAGGATATGGTCTCCTGTGCTGGCGTGTGATGAGATCTCGCCGGATTTCAGGATTCCTGCTGGCGCGTGGCGGCGCACGACTGGTAATATTCCGGAGGTTTTGGTCGGGTTTTTGTCGCCTGATCTTTAAGATCCTCTTGGTGGTGTTATATTTTTCACACTACCCACAAAATAAAATACGACACAAATCAATCATCGGAATTGAAGCACGGTGACTGAGTTATTTTTTTTTCTGATGTTTCTCACCAATGCTCTGATACCATGTAAGAATTAATGGAGAAAAATATTATTGAATCGTATGTTTACATAATTACATCGAGACCCTATTTATAGATACTATAGTACAATCTTTTTTCAAGTAGGAATTTTATATACTGTTCCTCTTTCTACTCATATTCTAGCATTGACATTAGGGCAGATGGGGTTCTGCAGTTATTTGTTGTCTAGAAGATAAAGGATTAACTTTTAGAGTTAACTTTCTAAAGGTGTATGAATCTTTTTACTCTGAACTTGTGTGTTAGTAGAAAATGTAGAGAACTTCTAATGTTTTCTAACCCCAAATTTTTGAATATTGAAATGGGGTAGGACCAAACAGTTGAGTCATATCGTTAGCTCCACTTAGCTTGGGATTGAGGTGTATTGTTCTTGTTATTATAAGTTTTCCCAAGGTAATCCTTTAACTAATTGATTCGTCTGAAGTATCAAAATCCTGAAGATATTTGTGTAACAGAAAATTCATCACATCTCAGAGACAAGTTCAGTTTTGTTCTTGAGGCCAGCCGGCGTTCCAATGCAATCTGCTTACAACTTTTCTCTAAGGAGAATGAAGCTTACCCAGGAGAGTCTGTTGCATCATCTATAATCTCTCGTTACCAGAGTGACCATGGAAGTTTTATGTTAAGTTCTGATGAGTCGAAGGTACTATTCTCTGTATGCTCTTTTTCCTCTTTAGAGAGCTTGATTTCTGAGTGCTGATTACTTTTTTTGGTGTTAGTTCCATGAACTCGTGAGGCGATTGTGTGCTTGGAGAGATTTAATGGTAAGTCGTATTTGGATCGTAATATAATCTCTTTATCATCATGATGTTGTGTGACAGATTCTCTGATAATCAAGTGTATTATCTAATGAACATTTCTCGTCCACTACTGATGGAGAGAGATGGTGAGCTAATTGGGGAAGTGCCAGATAACAAAAGGGATTGATATCTTCTTTTTTTTGTTTCACCTTAAAGAAGGGGTTTATATTTGAAAGGGCTTTCTGTGTTCTTCTCCCCAAGAAGTGGGCAATTAGGTGTTGTGGCACCAGAAGGAAAAATCTGATCGTTGGTGATAGTTGAGAGTTTTTTTTATTTTGAAGATTGCTTCAATTGCTAGTAATGTGAGTACTGCAAAGGGAGTATATTGGGTGAAATATTTGGTTTTTGATAACAGTAGGGCCTCTGTATGCGAGGAGAAATGTTAATACTGATTTATCAGGTGTTTATTTTCTTTTTTGATTTAATACAGTTGCTTCATCTGCTCAATGTTCAGAGATGACTAAGTTGCTCTAAGCATTGAAGGACTGCCATATACAGCATGTATTTTGAATGCTTTGTTACTAATAGTTGGAAGTTAATTTAAGAAATTTTGCACATAACTAATTCCTTTTTGCAATATTGCATTTGGAATTACCAACACTGTCGTTTATTTGACCCTCGTATGATTTCAGCACTGCGACAATTGGGTTTCTTGTATTTTGACTATGACGCTTCCTGGAGAAAATATATAGTATATAGTATATAGCATATATAAGCGACCTTAATTATATTACAATTATGGCAGTCCTTTTCTCTCTTTGTATACAGAGGTTAACATCTCGAGCTGTTCAAGGTTTCCATCTGCATAGCTTCACTTCAACATTTATTTCGTTCAGTTGTTTCTTGAAATCCAGTTTCAATTTTTGATAATTTGCTTATATTCTTTGAGCTTACTTAATTTAATTTGCATCTTTCTAGAGCTTACTTAATTTAATTTGCATCTTTCTATAGCTTACTTAATTTAATTTGCATCTTTCTAGGCTCGTGTACATGATGAAAGCCTGAGATATGTTTTATCTGAGCATGCCATTATTGCGCTTGCAGCTAAAGTTCCTACAACAGAATCGGATATATGCAACATAATATCAGAAGCTGATCAGAATCTAGATTCTCAGAGTAATAGCAACTTATTTCCGTCTCTTTCACCTGTAGTTTGCAGTCACCTGGACGATCTCGAGTACTTGTTTTTAGATGAAACAGGAAAGAATGATGACAATTGGAAGTTAATTCTTCAAAAGTGTCTTGGGTCGGATGGGAGTTGTCCTCTTTCTGTATATAACTATGCTCTACTATCCAAAACTAGCTTGAAGATGCCAGTTAGATCTGCTTTCAAGCAAAATGGACTGAAAAAAAACAAGCAATTTGCTAAGAAGGCTTCTCGGAAGTTGTTTGTCCAAAAATTTTCTTGCAAATCTCCTGTTTACCATAATTGTAGGATTTACGCAAATGACGGAAGATTATTATGTTATTGTGATCGCAGAAAACTTGAATGGTTAGTGAAATATTGGGTTTTTTCTAGTCTTTGTCTTCAATAATTGATACTTAGTCAATATGGGCTCTGAAACCTTCTTGCAGGTATGTCAACCGGAATTTGGCGAAACTTATTGAAGAGAACCCTCCTGCTATAATGCTTCTTTTTGAACCTAAAGGACGGCCTGAAGATGAGGGCAATGATTTTTACATCCAAAGTAAGAGAAATATTTGTGTTGGCTGTGGTGAAGGAAATCACTATTTGCGTTATCGAATTATACCTTCATGCTATAGAATGCACTTCCCGGAGCATTTAAAGAGCCATCGCTCTCATGACATCGTCCTTCTTTGTGTGGACTGCCATGAAGTTGCTCATGCTGCGGCTGAGAAATATAAGAGAAACATAGCTGCAGAATATGGGATACCACTTTTTGTTCGTCGAATAGTTGATTCTAATCAAAATCAGAATTCATCGGAGTCATCTGTGCCAAAGTTAAATGATGAGAAGGAAGGAGTATCTCCTTTACAGTTGCGTACAGCAGCCATGGCATTGCTACGTCATGGATTAAGAATGCCAGCTGAGCGCCGAGAAGAATTAATAATGGTATGGAAGTTTAGCATATTTTGTATATACATGTACCCTTAGCTAATAATATAAATAAAGAAATCTTCAAGTATTGCTTGCTTTGCTAAAAGCAATGCTTAGGTTAAGCTGCTCTGTCATAGATTTACCACTGCTTGCAGCCATAAATATTCTTTTTCCTTGATGATTGTCATGTACATCGCTTAATGGACCTTAGAAGTGGATTGATCAGGACTTAGCATCTGGTTGATAGCTGAATTTAGCACTTCAAGCAAAATGTATTTTCTGACTAGACACTAACTGTGTTTGATAACAAAAGCAGGTCACTTTGTTGCTTGCTGCCATCTAGAACAACTACACCTCAGTCCTAAACAAGTTGGGTTGGCTTTATGAATCCTCACTAACCATGTTACTGATGATGGTGCCAACAAAAATGTTCTTCAAATTTTAAGCAGAGACAGTTTAACTTAACCCTAAGAGGGAAAAAACTAGTTTATGTTTAATGCGTAATATCCCATATTTGAAGGTCAGTGACTAATGATGGTTCAATATTTTTGATTGTACCACATTTTGACTATATAGACTATATACCTAAATATCATGGCATCCTATTTTTTATAGCATACATAGATAACATTGTTATAATTAATATTAAGACAAGAAATATCAGCATAATTAGATGTTAAACTTTATTATAAAAGAAAAACATAATTGGATGTCAAAAGTGCGAGAAGTTGTATATAGTTCCTAATTTTATTGATAGGAGACAACTCAGTATTACATGTAGGGCTAATGTCCAGACAATGCCCTTGTATATTTTCTTAAGTACTTCCAGTTGAATTACATACATAGTTAATTTATTCAATTGTATGAATTTCATCTTCGTATTTCATATTTCAGTTCATATAAGTATCTAATTTTTTAATCTGTTGTCAGCCCTCCAGTTTTGCTTTTCTCTGCTAATGATTGTGGTAGTGTAAACTTCTCATATTTGATTCGCTTTCATCTTCGATCTCTTTCATTCTTGTTCTTTTTCTATCTTCTTGTTTGATGGCTAATCTATTCAGTCGATTATATTTTCCATTTACCCCCCCAAATTGTTACCCTTTAGAAGAGAATGCAGTGTCTGGTAATTATGCTTAAGTTCATTAACAAGAAGGCTAGCATATAGCAAGGAGCAATATCTTGGTGTTTAAGCCAAAATGTTGAACCTTGTCAATCACTAGCAAGTGCTTTGATTTTGCGATTCCAATTGTTTGTGCATGAACTTGTTTAGTGCTTATCATTAGAAATGGAAAAGAAGAAGACCTGGAAAAAAGCTTGGCGTTGTTGTTAAAATATAGGGTAACAGTTCTTCACTGTGAAATATATACCATTCAATGGTGATAATAATACAGTCCTCTCTAGTTAGATGTTTTAGACTGGAAATGCAATATTTATATTATCCTTAATTCTGTTTCTATATGTCCTTCTACCTTACTCTTTCTTGTAACTTGCATCCTTGATTCTGCAATAGCAAGTTAAAGTTGAATGAATTGTTTTGGATGCACTTGCTGAATTTGCATCATGCAATCACTTCCATAGTTCTTCGTGTATATTTTGATGTTTCAGATTGTCTTACTCATCTGTTTTCCCAGACGTCTTTACTCTCTTCATCAATTTAAGTAATCCTTTCAATTCGCCGCTGAGTTATTTAGACACTTTCTTTTTGTCTTTGTTATTGTAGATTGTCAGGAACTATTATGGTGGAAGGGAAATTTCTGATGAAGATCTCGAAAGAGCTTTGTCAATTGGGATAAGTACTAATAGGAGAAGGCGATTTGAGAAAAAGAGAATGTTCGCTTGCAAAGACTCTAGTAGAAGTACCACACCAGATGATAAGCTAGATAATAAGCAAGCCAAAGGAGCCTCTGCGCCACAGGAAATTTCAGATAATTCAAGCCACAGTGAAGAAAATGCCAACATTTTAACAATAGAGGACATGAATGTTAGTGATTTGAACTTTGGGGTCAATGGTGGGTCCTCTATTGTTGATAATAATGATATCCCCCTCGGAAGAGAATCCCCAGTGAAACATGATGATATTCTTCCAGAGTCATATGTTGATGAAAACTGTGATGTGTCTAATGGAACTGGTAATTCCATTGATAATATTAATGCTAGTGTATCATCTAAACGAGACTCAAAGCTCTCACTATTAGGACATGGACCACATGGGAAGCAAGTTGTTAATCATCTACTCAAGGAGCATGGGGAGGAGGGAATTCGTGAATTTTGTCAGAGATGGAGACAAGTTTTTGTTGAAGCTGTTAATCCACGCTTCTTACCTGCTGGCTGGGATATAATGCACAGGTTAGGAATCCACTGTCATCTCCATTTAACATTTGATCGTTTAAAGTGAAATAGGATTTTATACAATTAATATAAAATGATATTTGACCTTTCATTTTAATATCTACCTTTTAGCTTCAAGATACTACCACAAGATGAGAGGTTAAAACCGTAGTTTGTTTGAGGAGTTTAATTATGAATGTTTTGCTAGTAGAGCATGATTAGGGACACTTTTGCGTCTGAAATGTAGTAATAGAACACATTATAGAATAAAATCAATCCCAGCAACATGTGCTGGCGTAAATTTGCATAACTACACACAAGTGGTGAATTTTGTCATTTTGGGGATGGATAAATACTTGGCGCAATGAGAGTTGATGCATCTAAGAAATAAACATGTCCTCCCTCCTACTGCTCGAAAACTAGCAGCATTTTCTTATCATTTTTCTTCCAGTAACCTTAAAATGGAAGGTTCCATCATTTTTCTGGTCAAATGCTATATATCTTGTCTGATGCATCTTTATATCAAGGAAAGTGTTGAAGCTGTTAATCAGCATTCTTAGAGGCATAGATCACAGATCATATAGACGTGCAACTTTAGTTTGTGGAAGCAATTCAGGTTTAGTTGTCGATCTTGGATCTATGACTTTTTGGTGACAATTATTTTTCTCTGTTCAAAGGCACTGATATGGCATATATTTTTGCCAGTGGTAGAAGAGAATTCGGGGAGTTCAGTGTCTACAATCCTTCTGTGAAAACAACTCCTGCATCTGCTTCTGAGCAGTAGTGACTATGATAAAGGCAAGTAACAGATGCTGCAACTTTCTCTTGCCAGTCTCTCCATTTCTCAGTTCCGTCGTGAAGGAGAGTGGTTCTTGTAATATAGAGTTTAAAGCTCTTAATAGATTATGGCTATGCCTTTGGTTTTGTTCTTTGTACTAATAAAAATTTCAATCGTCCAGTTTTTTAGTTTTTCTGCTCCCCTGTTACTTTTGTGTTTTGTCATCATGATTTATTTGTTATTTAATTTCAAGCGTGGTAGAGGTAGATCGAAGAAATATTGGAGGGAGGTGATTAGACCTGACATGGAGCAACTCCAGCTTACCAAGAGGACATGACCCTGGATAGGAAGTTGTTGAGGAGGTGAATTAGGGTAGAAGGTTAGTCTGAGTTTAGGTTATTGTATCTTTTGGTGTGTTACTTGGAGTATGTTGTTTATGGTATTATTGAGTTTGCTAATCCCTATTATATCTTGTTCTTTTACTGTTCTTACTGTTACTGTTCCTTAACTTAGATTGTTCTATTTTGAGCCGGGGGTCTATAGGAAACAACCTCTCTATCTCACATTTGATGTAGTGGTATGGACTGCGTAGACTTACCCTCCCCAGACCCCACTTGGTGGAAATATACTGGATATGTTGTTGTTGTTAATTTTTTGAAAGCTTTAGTTGATTTAATATTCTTAGAAAATGAATAATGTACCAACTTTTAAAAACATGAAATTGAAAAGGAAAGAAACTAAAACAAAAAAACACTTACTTTGAATGTTGGTGTATTTTGTTTTGTGTTACACGTTGAGGGATGACTTCTTTTTCGTTATCAGACAAGTTGACATCTTTTTGTTTTTCTCATTTCAACTTTAGAATTGATCGGGTGGTAACAACCTCTTGCAGAAATGTAATGCTCCGTACAATAAAACCTTGTGGTTTGATCCTTCCTCGAACCTGCGCATAGGGGGAGCTTTACTGCATTGGGATGCCTTTTTTTTTTTTTTTTTACTGTAGAATTGATAGTAACACCATTTTGTGTTAGGGTTTTGTAACAAGCTACTCTTAGCACTAGTAATGGCCTATAGTTCAACACTTGTATACTACTACTAGTACACTTTTAATACGAAGGAAAGTAACATAAGTTGAAACTGGTATGCAAGGGGCAACTCTTTACAAAAGCAAGTCATCAAGAAATGGAGTGGTGAATGGTAGGTTGAGCATCCCAGAAGCCAGAAGAAATGCAAGAATCCACATTGGTAGAATCCATTGAAACACAGCGAGTAAAATTTGTTTTCCTGAGACAAATTGTTTTCATTTAATACTAGCACATGGAAGTAAATAAAAGAAAATAGATTAATTAATTACCAGCAGAGGCAGATGTGTTTTCAGTTTTGTCAACAAGCCATTCACCAGTTTGTCTTAGCTTCTTCTCAACATCCCCTTCATTCTCCCCAACAGAATTTGACAAAATTGAATCAAACAGTGTCTTGCTCTCCTTTGCATCCCTTAACAAACCAAAAAAAAAGAAAAAGAAATTGAGATTGTAGTATGTATGTATCTGAATCATATATGTTTGATGAAGTAAAAGGGGCGCCTCACTACTAGAAACGGAGGTTTTTCCCACCGCGAATCAATTGGAAATTTGTGCTATAAAATATGATTTCCCCACCCATTTCCCCACGAGGACCAGCTCACTAGAAAAAGACGGCGGGAATAATATTTGTGAAAATAGCCATTGAACAATTTTCAGTGGGAAATTTCAACAGAAATAGTGAAGTTTTAGCAGTGCCTGCTGGTATCCCTGTCTCTGAAAATGCCAGCACCAATAGCTCTTTCAATCTCTGCAACTGAGAGTTTCCTTTGATTCTGCTTCTTCTTCTGCTCAAGTGTTGTTTGGCTTTTGAGGAATGGAGGTTTTAACTTTGAAGGTAAAGGGTCAGTAGGTTGAGATGAAGATGCAAGAATTGTGTGAGCTTTTGCCATAAACATACACTTCACTCCAATCATTTTGGATTATGTCTAGCTACCCTTATCTTCTTGTAATTTGTAGACACTAGCATTTAAATTTGGGACCAAATCCTCCAAAATAGTACAATCTGTTCTTTTTTATATAAGCCTGTTTTTCAAGTGGAGAAATCCAAACGGAATTTCTTTTAGTGGCCAATATTAATGCACTCTCAATCACTGACTGATCGATTGATAGCTGGTTAGAATTATGCAGGTATTAATAATACACATATTAGTTATACGGTTATTAGTTTATACATATATTAGCCATTTCATCTTCTACTCTCCATAAGATAATACACCAATTTCTTCATAACTTATACATGAATTAGCTATGCGGATTTTAAAATTGCAAATCAAACATCGTATTAATCTTATGAATGAATAACTTACTTCTTAACTAGCAATCATATATTGTATAACTTTTATATAAATTAGTACAGGAATAAGCTACCTCTTTACTAGGTATCAAACAACTGGAAAAGGCACAAGTACCCAGAACTTTCAAGTACACACTTTGTCCTTTAGAAGATCCTTAATATTTCTTCTTTTTTGAATAAATTGACCTTCTTTCTAAAAATATTTGTTTCAATTTAGTTGTCCTTTTTATAAAATCAAGAGAATATTATTATGTTCTTTCGATATTACCTCTATAATTAATGACAAAATAAAGTGTATAAACTTAAATTTATATTTTTAAAGCATAATTAATAAGACTAATTTGGTAAAATAAATCTCTAATAATTTTTTTTCTTAATGAATGTGTCAAGTTCATGGGGGGCAACTAATATGAAAGGAAAAAAACATAAATGTCTCCTAAACTTGTCACCAAAACTTAACACTTAAACTTCACTAGAAATTATTTATCCCTTATTGTTGTTTCAAGTGAATTTAATAGCTCATTTAGCAGGAAAAGTGTTTCCACTCTCTCAATCTCGCATGATAATGAAAAAAAAAAGGATAAAAAATTGACCAAATCTCAATTTATTTACTTCTTTTTACCTTTTTTTTAATCCAAATTCATTTATTTCTTTCCCCTCTTCCTCAATTCACCTTTCTTCTTCATTCAACACCACCTACATCTGTACAATTCACCAACCTCTTCCATTACTCCTCCCCTGTCATCATCTCCACCCCCACCTCTTCCATTCCACCAATATAAAGAAAGAAAATGCACTCTAATTTTAATTTCTTGATTGGATAGCGAACTACCACCACACTCAACTATACCAAACTCCCCTTAGATATTTAGGTTTTGTGGATTTGGATAGAAAGTGCTAAACTTATACTACTGGTACTACTATTTCTTCACTAAATCAAGATTTTTTTTCCTCTTCCTTCATCGATGTTCGTTTTCTATTGGAGGTATATATTGCGCTTATTAAAGAGTGTAATTATTATACTTTAAAGATTTTATACTTTAAAGATTGTGAGGAGGGTGTTCCATTGGAAAAATGAAATTGTTCGTGCCGGTGGTCAATGTTAATGGTGGGTTTGTGAGTCACCGTGGGTACTGTAGTGTTAAGGGTGGTGACCGTGTTGTTTCATTCCCGCTGCTCCACAGGCCACCACCCCTTACATTCTTCACTACTTCAATCTCCTTCCATCATTCTTTAATTTCATTATAAATTTATTTTTGTATTATTCTTGATGTGCCAGTTAAGAACTCCTACATCCAAAAGGTGAAGGTGACAGAGATGCAAATGTTGCGATGGATGTGTGGACATACCAGGAAAGATAAGGTGAGGAATGAGATTATTTGGGAGAAGGTGAGAGTTGCCTCGGTGGAGGATAAGTTGCGAGAAGTGAGGCTACGTTGGTTCGGACATGTGATGAGGAGGGGCCCTGATGCTTTAATGCGGAGGTGTGAGACTCTGGCTAGGGATGATTTTAGGCGGGCTAGAGGTAGACCAAATAAATATTGGAGGGAGATGATTAGGCATGATATGGAACAGTTACAGCTTACAGAGGACATAATCCTTGATAGGAAGGTGTGGAGGACGCGGATTAGGGTAGAGGGTTAAGGGGTCGAAGCGCGGAGCTAGTAATAGGGGAGTTCTCCTTTGGGTCTGGAGTTTCTAGTTCGTAGTGTTGTGGCTGTAGTTTGGGGCTAGTGGTGTTGACTTTTTTGCATCCCGTACTAGTTTATTATGCACTTATCTTTTGTGTTTGTTATACGGTTAGTTTGTTTTGTGTACCATACTAGTTATATGCGCCTACTTTTTGTATTTGTTATACTGTTATTGGTTCTAAGCCGGGGGTCTATCGGAAATAGCCTCTCTACTTCTCTTGAGGTAGTGGTATGGTCTGCGTACACTCTACCCTCCCTAGACCCCACTAGGTGGGAATACACTGGGTATGTTGTTATTGTTGTTTTATTATTCTTGATGCCAAATTTTTAGTTGACATTGTTGGTATTGATGATGAGTGTTGTGAAATTGTTGGTGTTGGTGATGGATGTTGTGAAATTTACTATCATCGCGAAATTTTTTGGAGTGATATTAGTAAAGGTGGTGGAAATTGTGGAATCGACAACGACGGGGTTGTATTGATTCTGGAGTTGACGGTGGTGATGGTATTGTGGAGTTGATGGCTCTGGTGATGGCGGTAGTAGTGGTGCTGAATTTTGTAAATTCTCCAACGACGGTAATGAAGAGGATGAAAAATAGTTGGTGGTGGGTGTTGGACGGCGACGGTGTCTGTGGTTCTGAAAGAACGGTGGATGAAAAAATTAAAAAGAATTTTTAGAAATTTAAATAAAATTATTTTTTTTAAATAATTTGATGCAGGTTAAATTTGACTAATTGATAATGTGGACGAATCAAATCGCGAGTGGTTATACAACACTCAGACTTGACTTGGTCTAAGTCACAAAGGGGCGAAAATAATGCATTTTAAAATTATTAAGGGGGATAAACAATTATTAGCTAAATTTAAGTACTAAAGTAAGTTATGGTGACAAGTTTAGGGGGTATTTATATTTTTTGCCAATATGAAACAGATGGAGTAATACTTAAATATTAGAAAAATGAATGATACTTAATACTTAATACCAGAAGGGTAAAATAGATATAAAATAATATTTTTTTCTTGATTTTTGATACTGAATAAATAAAATTAAATATTTATTTTAAGTACAACAACATCATACCCAGTGTATTTTCACCTAGTGGGGTCTAGGGAGGGTAGAGTGTACACAGACCATACCACTACCTCAGGAAAAGTAGAGAGGTTGTTTTTGATAAACCCCTGGCTTAGGATCGATAATAGTATAACAAACACAAAAGATAAGTGCATATAAACTAGTATGGTACGCAAGACAAACTAACAGTATAACAAACACAAAAGATAAGTGTATATAAACTAGTAGGTATGCAAAATAAACTAACACCGCTAGCCACGAACAAGAAACTCCAGACACAGAGGAGCGCTCCCCTACCATTACCGACGCACTCTCACCCCCTAACCCTCTACCCTAATCTGCGTGCTCCACGCTTTCCTATAAAGGGTCATGTCCTCCGTAAGTTGTAACTGTTCCATATCATGCCTAATCACCTCCCTCCAATATTTCTTCGGTCTACCTTTACCCCGCCTAAAATTATCCATAGCCAGTGTCTCACACCTCCGCACTAGTGCATCAGAGCCCCTCCTCAACACGTGCTCGAACTAATGTAACCTCACTTCTCGCATCTTGTCCTCCACCGAGGAAAATCCCACCTTCTCCCGAATAATCATATTCCTCACCCTATTTTTCCTGGTATGTCCACACATCCATCGCAATATTCTCATCACCGACACCTTTAAATTTTGAATGTGGGAGTTCTTAACTGGCCAACACTCTGCTCCAAACAATATAGCCGGCCGAACTACCACTCTGTAGAACTTATCTTTAAGCTTCAGAGCACCTTTTTATCACATAAAACTTCCAAAGCGAGCCTCCATTTCAACCACCCTGCCCCAATATGATGCGTGACATTCTCGCTAATCTTATCATTTCCCTGAATCATAGACCTCATAACTTTAAACTCTCCCTCTTCTGAATGGCCTGAGAGTCCAGCTTCACAACCACTCCAGCCTCTTGCGACACATCACTAAACGTATACTCCAAGTACTCCGTTTTGGTTCTACTTAACCGAAATTCTTTAGACTAAAACGTCTGTCTCTAAATGTCCAACTTATCATTAACTCCACCCTGAGTCTCGTCAGTCAGTACCATATCATCTGCCAATAACATACACTACGACACCCCCTTGAATATGTCGCGTCAAAACATCCATCACCAAGAAAAATAAAAAACAGACTAAGAGTCGATCTCTGGTGTAACCCTATTAAAACTGAAAAGTGCTCCGAATCTCCACCTACCGTCATCACATGAGTCTTCGCACCATCATACATATCTTGAATCGACCTAGTGTACGCCACGGGCACCCCCTCTAGCCTCCAAATACCTCCACAGAATCTCCCTAGTAACTTTGGCATATGCCTTCTCAAGATCAATAAACACCATGTGTAAGTCCTTCTTTCTTTTCCGAAACTACTCCACTAATCTTCTCACAAGGTGAATGGCCTCAGTGGTCGAGCGACCTGGCATGAAATCGAACTGATTCTCATAGATCGTCACGATCCTTCTCATCCTCAACTCTACCACTCTTTCCCAAACATTCATAGTATCACTCAACAACTTAGTATATGTATAGTTGTTGCAACTCTGGATGTCTCCTTTGTTCTTATACACTGAAATCATCGTACTCCACCTCCACACTTCAGGCATCTTCGTTGCCCTAAAAATAATGTTAAACAACCTTATCAACCACTCCAAACCTGCCCCACTAGTGCTCTTTCAAAAATTCACTAAAATCTCGTCTGGTCCCGTCGCCCTACCCCACCGCATCCTGCGAATAGCTCTCTTGACCTCCTCAACCGTGATACACCTACAATAACCATAATCACGACACTCCTCAAATTTCTCCAAGTCACCCAACACGAAATCTTTGTCCCCATCATCGTTAAAAAATTTATGAAAATAGGACTGCCACCTCTCCACTGTAATGTTAAAGCAAGTGCCCAATAAATGCTCAAATAGATAAAATTTTATGGACGTTTGAAGAAGCAAACACTTGAGGTGCAAAGGTGGACCCATACTAATTCAAGCGGGTTCAGTTAAATTTGCTTCATCAATTTATTTATTTATTTTATGTGTATTAATTTTTTTGAATAAATATATATGTAAATAAAATGAATCCACTATATTTAGTTAAACGATTTAGCTTAGTGGTTAAAGTGGGTTCATTTAGTAAAATGTTGTGGGATCAAAACTCATTTGGGAGCAATTCTTTTTTACCCTCTACTTTATAGACTTTAGTGGGTCCTTCAGACATTAATTATAATTATTGTTTTCAAGTCGGTGATGTAGTAATAAATTGTTAATAATAATTTAGATTAATATATTAGCTTTACTTGTTATTATGTCTAGTTTAAATTATTTTATAATATATAAAGTTGTGTATTTTTTTTCCTTCCTCCGGTATTTTTTTCCTTCCTCCTTGGTACACCCAATTAGGTTAGGGTAGAGGCAGGCCTAAGAAGTACTGGAGGGAGTGATTAGACATGGCATGAAACCGTTACAATTTATGAAAAATATGACCTTTAATAGGAAGATGTGGAGGACGCATATTAGGGTAGAGGTTAGTGTGTAGGAGTACGTTTATGGTGTATTGGTGATAGCTATGTTTTTCGAATAGATATTTTTAGTATTACCTTATATGTGTCTTATTTTTGCTATTATCCTTTACTATTACCTTATGTTGTCTTATTTATGCTATTATCCTTTACTATTTATTATTGTAGTATTACCTTATTGTTGCATACTTTTATGTGTTTTGTTTATTATATTGTTATCTATCCTGAGTCGGGGGTCTACTGAAAATAACCTCGCTACTTCATCTGAGGTAATGGAAAGGACTGCGAACACTTTACCCTTTTCAGACTCCACTTGATGGGTAACAATGAGTATGTTGTTGTTGTATATTATTTGAAATTGGTTCAAATTGTTAATAATAATTTAGATTAATATATTGACTTACTTGTTATTATGCGTAGTTTAAATTAGCTTATAATATACAAAGTTGTGTATTTTTTTCCTTCCTCCTTGGTACACCCAGTTATGTTAGTGTGTCTTTGTTATTTTCTTATTTTATTTATGATTTTTTAAAATTACTACATTTCTAATATTATTTATAATAGTAATACTTAACATTTTATATTGAAGATGTGTGAAAAATTTCAACTTTATAATTAGTAGTTAATCTTGATATATTATTTGTTAGAAAATTATATTATTTTATTTACTTTTTTGTTTTAAATTGAACCACCTCAAAACAATATTTTCAAAAGTATTAGGAGAACATAAATTAATATTATTATTATTATTATAAATATATATATATATATATATATATATATACTTACTCTTCTTCATATATTTTAGAATAAATTATCACCTCAAAATAATTTTTGTAGAGATATTATGAAAATAGAAAAATAATAATTGTTATTATTATTAATTATCGTCATGGTTTGAACAAAATTCTGGGTATACCTAATTTGAACTTGAACAAAATTCTGGGTACGCAAGTGTTGAAGTGACCTCAAAAAGTATAGAGAGAGCAAATAAAAAAAAAGGAATGGTGGGCCAAACACACACCAAGATATTTCGTCAACTTGTTTTTTTTGGACCAGCATGGAAGGTTCTTCCTAGTTATGTGTGTTGCCAAAGTTCCATGTTTCCTTCAATATTATGGGTGTAAAATTTATGCTGACTTTAGGTTTATACACCGACATTATATGTAATAAAATATGGGCTACTTATAAAGAACAACATATTGAGTGTTGCTCTACGGGCATTGGAGGGTAGGATGTATGTGGATCTTATCTTATTTTTGTCGAGTACTGAGGATGGTAGGATGTACGTGAATTTTACTTTCATCTCCTTTAATGTAGTTTATTGTTTTCATGTTCTTAACCCTTGTATAGTTATTTTCTTTTGCCTATTACTTCGCCATTTCTTTGTTTAATATGAAGAGAGTCTTACAAAAAAATGGGGATTACAAGTTGGGAAATTGAACTTTCATCGACAAAGTAAAATTTTAGATAGTCAATAAACTAAGTTTCTAAAATTTTCCTGTGAATAATCCTACGTCCATCATATTTCATTTCTTTTTTCAGTGTCAACTAGTAATAATGCAATTGTCATCTGTTCACCTTGATATAAAAGAGAACACATAAAATTGACGTCTTAATATTTTTTTTTTTTGGTTTCCCAAGGTATCCCCACAGTTGGCAGTCGTGAGACTAATTCTCCGTTCCTCGGTCAGCGCATTTTGTGGTAGGAAACTGGCCACAGAGTTTGCTCCATTCGCCAGAGGCGGGGATCGAGCCCCCGACCTCTTGCTTAAGGGACATAGCGCTGAACCACTATGCAACTCTGGTGGTTGAAGTCTTAACTTGCATGCGCTAGAGATGAGTTAAATCTATTTGTTTGTTTTATTTTTATTGTAGAGTAACATAAGGCATGTGGAGATGGTCAAACATAGAAAATGACAATTTTTGGAAATTATGAAGGGGACTTTATCTCATGGCTTAAGTTAAATACTCCATTCGTCTCATTTTACTTGTCCCAAATTAATTTGGCATATTAATTAAGAAAAATAATTAATAATCAATGTATAGATCTTCCAATCTGGAAGTGGGACATGATCAACATGAATTTTGTTACTGGTTTGCCTCGTACATCTCGAAAGTTTGATTCCATATGAGTGATAGTTGATAGGCTTATCAAATCAACACACTTCCTACCCATTAGAACCACTTACATAGTTGAAGAGTATGCGAAATTGTATATCAAAGAGATAGTTTGATTACACGGAGTAGCAATCTCTATTATATCAGATAGGGGAGCTCAATTTACTGTAAATTTTTGGAAGTCTTTTCAGAGAAATATGGAAACACAAGTTAATTTAAGTACAACTTTCCAACCTCAAACAGATGGACAAGCGGAACGTACCATTCAAACACTTGAAGATATGCCACGAGCTTGTGTATTGGACTTTAAAGATAGTTGGGATGATCATTTAGCTCTCATCGAGTTCGCCTACAACAATAGCTATCATTCAAGTATCAAAATGACACCATATGAAGCTTTGTATAGAAGAAAGTATAGATCACCAATTGGATGGTTTGAAGTGGGTGAAACTGCCTTGTTCGGGCCGGATCTTGTTCATCAAGCTATGAAAAAGATTAAAGTAATCCAACGGTGGCTAAAAATAGCACAAAGTCGACACAAGTCATATGCAGATGTTAGAAGAAGGGGGCTAGAGTTTTCTATATGTGATTAGGTATTCTTAAAGGTGTCACTAATGAAGGGGGTTATGAGATTTGGTAAGAAAGAAAAACTATGTCCACGTTATATAGGCCCATATAAGATTAGTCGGAGGTTTGGCCAAGTTGCATATAAGTTAAAACTACCCCAAGAGCTTTCAACAGTCCATCCAGTGTTCCACGTCTCAATGCTTCGAAAGTGCATCGGAGATCCATCTCATATTACTCCTACCGAAGATGTACAAGTTACGAAAGATCTCACCTATGAAGAAATACCTATTGCTATTCTAGATCGACAAGTCAAGAGATTAAGAAATAAGGAAATAGCTTCTGTGAAAGTACTTTGGAGAAACCAACAAGTAGAAGAGATCACATGGGAAGCAGAAGAAGCGATGAAATCTAAGTACCCCCATTTATTCGAATACAAAGAGAACGTCCAAGATGTTGAATTGGAGCAATAAAAAGTATAATATATAAATACTATGTGATAACAGGAATATTAAACTTAGGCTTGAACTTATTTTGGTTGTACAATTATGCTAACATTCGAGGATGAATGTTCCTAAGGGGGAGGATTAACATCACGTATTTTACTTGTACGTGTTCTAATTATATGGAACTTGGTATAGCCTTGTGGTATAGGTAATAGATGAGATTTGTTATGCGAGTATTAATGGTGTAGATAGAATTATAGATGCTGCCCGTACGTTTTAATGTGATGCGACCAAGTTAAATCGATACAACTATTTAAACTTAGGATCGTAAGCTAGTATTTGAACCTAAGTTTAAAGTGACCAAGTATATACAAGTTTTAAGTTAGATCCAAGGGATTAAGAACTGAAAATGGAGTATTTTATTGAGGTGCTTGTTTGACTTAATTAAGCTTGTTGGTGAGTCACCTACTTGAGATATATGGACCAAGTTAATGGACCCAAGGTTATGGCTCAGATTTGATCTTATGTTAAGGTACTCATTTGGGCCTAAATTAAGTAAAAGAAGAAGAAAAATAGAGAAAAAGCTCAATGCTCAAATCTGCTAAGGCCCAATTTAATTGAGCCCAACTAAGAATTAAGTAAGTAGGTGCATCACCTACTTTAAAATTTTGAGCAGCTTGAACCCTTAAGTAGGTGCATCACCTACTTGGACCAATTTGACAAATTTTAAGGTCCAAAATGCAGCTAAGGAGGTGGACAAAATAGGGCCTTTATAAGGCCAAGTTGTTGATCATTTTTCTTCATTTCTAAGTCACAAAAAAGATTATATTTCACAAATTCTCTCCACTCTCTCTAAAACAACAAGGAGCAGCCCTATTTTTCTTTCTAAGGTTCTTAAAGAAACCCCTAACCTTTGTAGGCCAAGGTAAGTGAAAACACTTGTGGTTTGACTTAATTTTCTCATGGAAGATTAGAAAAATATGCTATAAGTGCTTAGTTATTAATTCATGGCAGAATATAGAACAAGCTACTTGCTCACTTTTTTTTTGTTATTAAGAGATCTTTTTTTTTCTTTGGTTTAAAGTGTGAAGAAAAGTAAAAGTTAAAGTTCTTGAGGAGTTCAAATTTAAAGGATAAGTTGCAAAATTGAGGTAAGGTGACTGCTCCATTTTGTTCTCCTTATATATGAATTTGGAAAAGAATTATGGATGAGTTGTTATTGAGAACTCAAGAAATGATGAGTTCAATAATTGATTGCTAGAACAAAAGAGATTTGAGGTTGTTTTGTGGACTATTTTGTGTGTATATATTGGAGGCTGCCAAGTTGATGTTGGGAAAAGGTGTAATTAATTTGTATTGAAATATAAAAGAAGGGTGTGGTGACCGTACACCACCAAACTAATGATTGTATACGTCTACTATCCATTCTATTTTGTGTATTGTTTGGAGAGTGTAATGAACCCAAAGTTGTGTCGGAGGATCTTATAAGAATATGTATGGTATGTGGATATAATTGGAGAAGAAAAGGGTTAAAATAACAATCTTAATTGATAAATTAAGGGCTTACTGCCCGACCACTATTTTGGTGAAGTCAAATAGCCCAAATATATCGGTTGGTTTCTAATATTAGTTTACCATATATTTTATTGTAAATAGGTAATTCAAAAGTCGGGAAGTCAAGTTGGGTTAGTATCGGAGTTGTACGACTAGGTATGTAAGGAATACTCGGTTTTGCACTCTTTGGTATGAAATTGGACATTTGTTCCATCAAGTAAGCTCTCAAGGTTATCTTATAACAAGTGATACATAATAGCAACGTATTATATCCCATGTAGCCAATGACCTTGTTCCCACTCTCTAACGTGTTAAAGAACCTCAATATATGCTTAGTATTAAGTCTGTATGTCTGTTTTCACTAGAAAATTTCAGGAGTTCTCCGTTTACTCAAATAAGACCCATGTGTTATTTTCAGCTCCAAAACAATTTATTTGTGTGCCAACAGCTCCCTACCTCATTGTTGTTGCATTAAGTGCCCATTTACATGTCTCATATCGGTAGATTATTGTTTTAAGGTACCATAATGTTATGACCACCAAAGTAACAATCTCAAAGGCTAAATAAACTAAGTAACGGAAATCTGTATTAAACGGATGGCAACTCAGGGGCATAAGTCTAGCATGGGCCGATCCCGATACTTTATATATGGGTGGCAGCTCAAGGGCGTAAGCCTAGCATAGGTCGATCTCGATTTGTCTATTTACCATTGATCAATTGGTCATTTGTATCATATGACTTACAAAGATTATGAAGTAAGAAAGGTAAAATGAAGAAAGGAATGTAATGTATCTGACCCTACAAGTATATATATAAAGGTTGTCTACTAGAACTATTTGTACACTTATATCTGATTTTCGTTGAACTCCTATATCATGTGTGGTTACTTTTAGCCTTACATATTCAGTACATACTTTCGTACTGACACCCCTTATGGGGGACCTATTTTTCATGCTGCAGGCACAGGTGCTTCAGCAAATACACCTTCTCAGGAGGAGCCCAGGATATCCAGGGCTATTGGTGAGCTCCAGATTGATTCGGGACTTTCCGAGTTCGTTTTATATATTTTGGTATTATACAGTAGTTAAGAGTAAGGCGGGGGTTTGTCCCGACCTTAACCAGATGTCTATGTATTTTTTAGAGGCTTTGTAGACCAATATAAAGTTAAGCATGATAGTTTCTTATCTTTTAGATGTTATGGCCCCAACGGCTAAGTTTGGTATATATATAGTTTTGGGCATATCATTTATTTCTCATCAATGCATTATATCCATGTATGGTAAAACCTTTGATTATTATAGTTACATGAATGAGGAATACAAGGTCATGAATTGGTTCTCTCGGGCCTTTACGGCTACTGCCTGTCCTTCCCAATAGCTAGTTTACTATAATACCTCTATTAAATGATGTTTACATTTTAATTTGAAGAAAAAATAATTAATGCAAAGGGTAAACCATGAAAAAAATTATCTCTTCTTGATTTGTGAAAAATGACAAGTAAAATGAGAAATCAAATTAGAAAATTTGGGACAAGTAAAATGGGACGGAGGAAGTAGCATGAAAGAGGGCTGACAAAAGAGCCCCATTCAAGCACACACAAAAGTGTGACGAATAAAGTAAATTGAAAAGGAAAAAGTACAGAAAGTAGCATACTTAAGACTATAGTTACAATAAATAACAACACTTTTGTAAAATTTTAGTTTATAAAAAGAGTAACATTATTTTACTCATTAATTAGGCAAGTGCATGTTTTACTATCACAACTTTACATTTTCCTATTTTCACTCCACTAGTTCACCTCCACAAATATAGCCATATCTTTTACCCTTTTTTTTTCATCTTATTTTCTTTATCATTTTTTTTTAATTTTATTTTCATTTTTTTTATTTTTCACTTTATTTTCTCTCTTATATTTCTCTTCTTTTTTCCTTTTTCATTTTTAAAATTTTTTGTTTTCTTTTTTTTCCTTTTTCATATTTGAAGATAATTATCTTCATGATCTTCAAGATTTTAAAATAAAACATCATTACTGTCTTTCACTATCTTATGTCTCTATCTTTTTTTTTTTCATCTTATTTTTTTATCATTTTATTTTTTTATTTTGATTTCTTTTTTTTTTTTCATTTCCACTTTATTTTCTCTCTTCTATTTCTCTTTTTTCTTTCCTTTTTCATTTTCTTTTTTTTTTCCTTTCTCATATCTTTTTTCTCTTTTTCTATTTTAGTTTTTTTCTTATTCTTTTTTATTTTTATTTTTTTTAATTTTATTTTTACACTTCTATTTCTCTTTCTTTCTTTCTTTCTTTTTTCCTTTTCACTTCTCTTTTTTCCATTTTTTTCTTTTTATATTTTTGTTTTTTTCCCCTTTTTACTGTTCTATCTCTAAATTTTATTTTGAAAACACAAATATATATATCACATACACATATTCAAAAAAAATATAAAATACATAGCCATATAGATCTGGATATGTATTTACGGTATAAAACATACATATGTATTTACGATATACATATCATATTCATATTACACAGTAACAAACATAACTATACTATATATCTTCATATATATTTGCGAAATACAAAAGTGACTCATATAAAATAAGAATATACATATGAATCAGGTATATATTCTGTAAATACATATGTAGAGCTATATGTATTTTATACGGTGTTGAATTTGTCTTTGAACTGTACATACAATGTCATTTTAGAGGATAACATATGTACTTATTTGTTTTCTTTTACTGTTTAAGATATCTATCATGTATTTTTTTTATTACCTTTATGTATATGTATATAATTGTCATTTTATTATAGAGATTTTGTGTCATATATGTTTATATATACATATGAGTTAGATATATATTTTTGTAAATACATATGCAGATATATATGAATGTTTTTTTTACAGTAAATACATATGCAGATCGGTATATCTATTTATTTTGTATATTTTTTGAATATGTATATATCATATAGATATTTGTCTTTTAAAAATAAAAGATAAAGATAGAAGAGTAAAAGAATAAAATAAAAAAATAAATAAAAAAAGGAAAAAAGGAAAAAAAAAAGAAGAAAGAGAAAAAGAAACTAGAAATAGAAGAGAACAAAAAAAAAAAAAAAAAAAAAAAAATGAAAAAGGAAAAAAAAAAAGAGGAGAAGTAGAAGAGAGAAATAAAGTGGAAAGAAAAAAATAGAAAAGAAAAAGAAATTAAAATATAAAAAAAAGATTAAAAATATGAAAAAACTAAAAAACTAAATAGTTAGTGATATAAGAGAATGATATTTTGAAATTTTGAAGATCATGAAAATAATAATCTTCATATTGATTGTGATTTGAAAAAGGAATCTACTAATATAAATAAAAGTAATTTATAGGAATTTAATTAGATGAGATAATTATTTTTTATTTAACTTAACTAATTTGAGTAAAACAAGGACAGCGAATCTTATTGTATATGTATTTGTATAGCAACAGTTTACTTAAATACAAAATATAATTTGTTATTTTTCGTAATTATGAAACTGTTGCTATAAAAGTTGCAATTAAGACTCTATAATTGCTATTTTTGTAATTTTCCCAATTGAAAATTATCAGGGTTCAAACAATGAAAAGTTTACGATGGATATTTAGATACGCTAAAATAAGAAAGGGCGTAGTAATCAACTAAATATTTGGAGAGTTAAAAATAAATATAGATTTAAAAATTTCTGAATAAGACAACCTTTCAAACTGCTATTAAATTCATGGGTAGACAAGAGATGGCATAATTAATTAAAACATCTTAATAGTCAGAGAAAAGAAAGAAAAAGTGATTTGGTGAGTGAAATGAGAGCGACCTAACTGTAAAAATGGCTTGTTGGAGAGAAATACATGTGCCTTGATATCATATGCAAATTCTAATGATCAAGGCAAATTTGCTAGTAGTTAATTTCTGTTGATCTACCCAAATCTTAGCTGGTGGAATTTATAAAATTATCGGAAAAAAGATCAAAAATACCTTTAAGCTATCTAAAATGGATCAAAAATTTTTCTTCGATAGTTTTTTGGTTTAAAAATATTCTTCCGTTAAATATTTGACATAAAAATATCCTTCCTCTTAATAGAATTTCACCAAGCATGCTTGGTGGAATTTTGTTAAGGGGAAAGGTATTTTTAAGCTAAATATTTAACGAAGAGATATTTTTGAACCAAAAAACTAATAAGGGTTATTTTTGATCTATTTCAAATAATGCAAAGATATTTTTGACCTTTTTCCGTAAAATTATTCAAAGTGCATATAAATTGGCATGTCCGACATTGTTTTTAAAAAAACACAGCCTGATTCGATGAATAAAAAGCATGGACAGTCTACTAATTAAAAATACTTAAATTCTTTATTATCATATGTTTGATCGTGATTAGGACAATCTCTTAGATCTAAATCCCAATTTACTAAACGCTCTTAATTTAATCACTTGAAGAAAGCGAGGAGTCAATTTCTTATATTGTCTTTCAACTTAGCAAAATATCCCATAAAAGTTATTTATCTTTATTTTATTCCAATAATATCATTTAAGTTTGTGCATTTTACTTATAAACTAATAATTATTAAAAGTGACTCAAAAAATGACCAAAATAATCCATCAAGTTTGAACTTTGAATTTAAATAGTCCTTAATTTTTACATGAAATATTAATAGGCCTCCAATTATTTTTATTTTTTTACTTCTTAAATTAGTTTTAATATATTTTATCAATAAGTGCATAATATAATTTAAAATGACACAAATCATAATATTAAAAATGAATTAAAAAGACAAAGAATGTTAAATTAGAGCTTAAAATAGGTAGTTATATTTTAAATGAAATAAATAAGAACTACATTAATTGTCCAAATTGGTAAGTGTATTCAGTTTTTACAGCCAAGTTGACGAGGCGATATAATTTTCTCTGAAATAATATCACAAGATTGATAAAAATAATATTGAAACCTTAAAACATTTTTAAGTTACGAAATAGTTATATAAAATCACCTAATTTTATTTGATAGTGAATGATTGATGTTATTATCATGGTATTCGTTAATATGCATTATTTTTTTAAAATAAAAATCCTTTAAAATATTTATATATGGTTCTTCTACTAGCTAGAGACCCTATTTTTTTTTTTTTTGATTTGCAGGAATTCATCGTCTTCTTTATGAATTATAATTTTTTCGACAATAATTTGAAATAGAAGAAACTAACAACTAGCTTGAACTATTTTATCAAAAATAAAGATTAATCCTAAAATGAATAAATATAGAATATTATTTTATTATGAGAACATGGTCAAATCCACCCACCCGCACCCCCAAACATTTATCCCACATCCCAACTACACACTCAACCTTTAAAGATGACCTATTATCTCCTGAATATTTTAAAGTAGAATTATTATCCCCTTGAACTATTTTAAAGTGGAATTATTACCCCCTCGAAAACTGACAACCAGTCATTTGAAATGCGGTGTGATGCACGCGCTGCCACGTCATTTTTTCTTTTTTTTACTCTAAAAAAATTAATTATTTAACTTTATTATTTCTTTTTTTCTTCCCCATTTTTCATTTTGCTCCATTTTCTTCTTCAACCAATTTCATCTTCTTGGGTCAAAAATAAAATTCTTGAGAAAAAAAATGGCGGGTTAATGAAGTTCTTGAATGACGGATTAATGAAGTTCTTCAACCCAATTTCATCTCTTTTTACTCAAGATCGCCATTAATGGCGAATTCTTTCCCATTGTGGAAATTCAAAGCTTTGAACTCGCCATTAATGGCGGATCTTGAGCAAAAATAGAGAAAATCGGAGAAATGGGTTGAAAATTATACGTGCGTTATGTTGGAAATTATATATGGCATTGTGAAAATTCGAAGCTTTGAGCGCGCCATTAATGGCGATCTTGAGCAAAAAGAGAGGAAATCAATGTTCTTGAATTTTTTCAAGTTTTTTGAATCGGAGTTCCCCAACTTCTTCATTCAAGAATTCATTAATCGGAGAAATTTTATTGTTTCCTTAGTTCAAGTGTTTCTTGGTTTCAGTTTCGGAGTAAAAATAATTTCTTAGTTTCGGAGAAATTCATTAATGAGGAAGATGAGGAACTCCATTAATGAGTTCTTGAATTTTTGTTTTGAAAAAGAGAAGAAGAAGACATGACGTGACAATTAGAATTCATTAAGAAAAAGTAATAATTAAAATATTTATTATATTATTAAAAATAATGAAGTGGCAATCAGAAAAAAAAGAATTTAAAGTGAAATGGGGTCAACTGACGTGCCCATGGGTGGGTGTAGTCACGTCCAGTGACAGGTCAGCAACTAGGGGGTAATAAATTCGGTAAAAATAAGTTTAAGGGGTAATAGATCACCTTTAAAGGTTGAGTGTGTAGTTGAGATTTCGACTAAAAGTTGGAGGGGGGGGGGGGTAAATAGACCATTTTCTTTTTTATTATTGAACTCCTAAGTTTCCAAATAAATGCAGTACATATAAACTTATTTCTAACAATTTTAGTTGCAATTTTTGGTGAATATCGTTAGATTTAATATCGCAGTTAGAAGTTGAAAGAAGATTGTACTCCCTAAGTTTATAGTTGAAAGGTTATTGATATTTCGTATTGTTAACTAATAAGAATCATTTAAATTCAAAGTTCAAATTTAAGGGACTTTTTTGATCATTTTTCTCTCATTTTTTGAGTCACTTTTAGCAATTGTTGATTTTTAAGAAAAATGCATAAAGTTCGATGATATTATTGAAATAAATGAAAAATAAATGACTTTATTGAAATATTTCCCTAAGTTGAGTAACAATACGAGGAATTTACTCAAAAACGAGTTTGTCATAGTGCTGGAGGTCAATTAGTCATTCTAATGCTTTGATATAATTTAATTTGACACTTCATTTACCTTTATCTTGGGCCTTTATATAGTTTTGCCTCAACAATACATGCACCATGATACCTGCAACTAGAGACCAATAATCAAACTTGATCTAATTGTTCAAGGTAAATATTTTTCTATCTAGAATTTATGCAATAATCATGTTAAAAGGAAAGAGGAGTAGTTGCTTACTGTTTGAATGAAACAGTAACAAACATTAATAATTGTTTTATTGAAGGCAGTTAGTTAGCCTTTAACTGTAATGCAGAAAGAGTCTCTTAGTTAGTTAATAGCTCATAATCAGCTATATATATATGATATATTGTACTCATTCATGATTAAGTGAAATAACAATACATCAATTCTTTCTCTCAATTCTCTTTATGAAGTTCATCTGATCTTCTTCTTTCATCCTTCTTTTTTCATCATTCTTCCTAATTCTTCCATACAGAGTTCATGATTAATTGAACTCTCATTAAGTTCAAATCAAGTCAGCTATTTTATCCTATCAAGATGTGCTAAAATTCAAATTTGATGAATTGTATATCATATTTTATATATTGATTGAAATTTACATTTTTTTTTAACGTTGCCATAGTCCTTCCCTTCTTGTCCAAGTCGCAAATTGGCGATAGTTTTTATCTGGATCCGTTAAATTACAAAGCCTACATGAACTAGTTCGTCTTGACTAAATCGGTTCATATTGACAGTTCCATTTATAATTATTCTTAATACTCAAATGTTGAGTGAAACTCATTTCATGAATTTAATAAGATATTTTACTATGAGCAACGAGAAAGAAAATTTACCAGTTTTTCTGAAATAAAATTCATTTTTTTTTCAAAAAAACTCTTTAATCCTTTTTATTAGATGCAAGTTATAAAGTTATACTTTCAAAGATTAATTTATTTAAATATTCTTTTCATGGATAATTATAAAAAATTAATTTAGAAAAATAGCATGTAAAACTGTCATAAAAAGAAATAAAATAAAATAAGCGTACGGAGGCAAGAAAAATAGGACCAACTGGGATAGATATATGTATTAATTTATGAGAGATAGAAACTTAACCTACTCACTTATTCGGAAAACCTTAAGTAAAATTCAAAATGAACAGTTTAAAAAAATTAAAACCTAAAATGAATTAAACTAAACCTTTATTTATGATAATTCAAAAGATTATATTATATTATACCATTTAGAAGACTTTAATATAAAATTTTTAGAATCTTCTTATGTAGTGATACCGAAATTCATTAAATCTTCTTTCCATATTATTAAGTTTTTCTTTTAATATTTTCAAGAATTATTTTATTTTTCAACAAAAGTCTTATTTCAACTTTGTAGTGAAAATCGCTACTATTTATATCATAAATTTACAGCAAATATTTGAAAAGTTAGTGATTTTTTTTCTATAGTGGCATTAGAAATATAGTAAATATGTTTTGAAATTTATAAGTTCTTTGTTAATGACTGTCTAATATTTTGAATTAAACTACTTAAAACTTATTGTTTACCAATAAGATTTTTTATAACAAGAACCAAGATGTTTTATTGCAACAAATGACCTGCATTTTATTAACTTAAATAAACTTTACTCAAGTTATTTAACTTGATTTCTATTTCTTTTAAGTTTTGTCTTCAACTACTGCAATGAACATTTTTAGTATAGGAATCAAGAAAATAAGCTCCAATCAGAGGCGGATCTAGGATTTCGAGGTTGCGGGAGTCATGTCACTTGCAACGTTAAAGCTACTATTAAAAAAGAATAACTTTTATGAGCATTCCACTAGAATTTGACTTGTTAGTAAGAGATTTTTGAAGGAAAATTTCATTGAAACATTATCGAAGAACCTAATTTTTAAGTATTCAGTTAGAAATTAGTTAATTTTTTACTTTACGTTTTGCTATTTACACTGCTCCAAATAAGATAAATATTTTATCGATTTTATAGACTTTGGATTTCGATTTGATTATTTCTCTTTTCAATTTGTATAGACAAATAGATCAAATAATAAAAATGTGATTATTCTTATAAATACGATCGAAAACAACCTTTCTACTTCTTCGGAGGTAGTGTATGGACTGCATACATTTTACCCTCCTTAGACCCCACTATGTGGGAATACACTGGGTTTGTTGTTGTTGTTGTTATTACTATAAATTGTGTAAACAAGAGTTAAATTCAACTTATCAGTCAACGTGAAAGTACAAAATAGTTGCCAACATTCAACGGATATTTCCAATTCTATTATTAAGAAATTATAACATCATGCCAAGCATCATTATTATGATTTACAAGGAGAGGTTAACTATAAATTTGAAGGAAGAAGGAATCTTCAATTATGTTCTACACTTAAGTTAAAAATTCTTAAACAAAGATTACCCAAAAAAAGGAGTCAAACAAAAATTAAGTCAAGAGGAAAAAAACTTATAGAAAATAGAATAACGAACAAAAAGTAACAAAATATTGTTGGCGTCTGGACTTGAACTCTGATATATTACGTGAAATTTCAACGCGTTTGCCACTGACACTACTTCCTCAAATGCTGCATCGGGTGACACTTAAATAATATACCAGTTTTATTCAATATATATATATATATATGCACACAATTATCTGATCGAAGTTTGCGGGTGCCATGCCACCCATAAACCCCTGTAGATCCGCCCCTGCCTCCAATAAACTATGTTGCATCATGAGAAATCACCAGTGAGCTCAAAAAATTTTATGAACTTATTTATATTTCAAAAGATGATATAATTGTATATTCACAATTGATTTGATTTACCAACAAAAAAAGAGAAAACAAGAATATATATAAATAAAGTAAAATATGACTCTGTTGATATAGCATGCCTCAATAATGAGGAAATGAATTTATCTATTTTCTCAACTTTTTTTTATCATTTTTTAAAATTATTTTCTCTATTGATATATATTTAATTTAATTTTGTCCTTTCAAGAAGGAGGGTACATAATGGTGCACTTATTGTATAACCAATTAATCTCTTTCAATAATAGTTAACGAAGAATTCATTCATTTTCATATCTATAATTGCTTTGTATTTTGTTTACATCATCAACGCGGTACATATTTAACATCCAAATAAGTTATACAGTATGTTTCTTATTTTATTAACAGTGCTTCCTCCATTTTTTTAATTATCACGACATGAATATTCATAAATATTACATTGATAGAGTAGCAATTTTTTATTTATTTATATGTAGCTTTTAGATATATGCATTTGAATTTTCGCTGATTGCAAAGTCAGTATCAATCAAAGCGGCTTCTCCACGAAGATTCATCATATTTTATTGAGTTAATCAAAGTTTCTTTCGTCTCTCGATGAAATTAACACATGTTCCTTGTTAGTTTTTTTTTTCTTTGTATTTGTTAGTTTTTTTTTTTTTTTTTTTTTTCCATTTGTCATCATATATTGTATTTTTAGGGGATCTTATGAATGACCAAGCAAAACCTTTTTAAGATTCTTTGAGTTATTTTATAATATCAATAACCAAAGTATTTATGTGTTGGTTTGTAATTTTGCTGTGATAAGTTTTAATTTTTTTTATGTGCTTTACATTAGTCTTTTAAGTAACTATGTTTCCGTGCTTACTCCCTCCGTTTCTTATTAGTAGATTCCTATAAACTTGGTACACCCATTAAAAAAATATTAATTGGGGGTTTATTTTATCAAATTAGTCTTATTAGTTATGCTTTGAAAATATAAATTTGAGTAAATACACTTTGTTTAGTTATTTAATATTAAGGGTAGTATTGGAAGAACATAATAAAATCCTCTTGATTTCATCAAAGGGACAACTAAATTAAAACAAATATTTTTAGAAAAAGGGTCAACTAAAATAAAACGGTGTAAGTATTGTATTATTACTTTGGTTTGACTCTGTTGTTATTGAACATGAAAATATAATATTATGAAAGAGGGTCATTGGATGCATGCATTATGCACATTTGCTGCCAAAAACGTTGAAGACATGCCACCTTATGTTCATGAGTTGGTATGAAATTGCCTTTAATCTCTTTTATTTGAGGAAGAAGGTGGTTATAAGTTTTCTTGTAACTTCTATAATTATTCTACCTAATTACTTTTGTAACTTTTGTAACTTAAAGATCATTGATATTTTCTCTGTAATATCTCATTTATTCTTCCTATTTAATACAAGGATGAATTTCTCAACTATAAATAGTGGTGTTTTTTCCTTTGTTGTGAGATAAGAAAAAGATGATAAGTGTGAAAAAATATTATTAAGTGCAGTAGTGAATGATACAATATAAATTGCCTCCAAACCTTTGGATGGAATGCTCATGAAGTTAGAGGTGCTTGACGACTCCTTAGTGCTATCAAAAGGTGTCAAATGGATGATGATTACCTTCAAAGAGGCTCGAGAGACTTTGAAGAGGTCAAAAGAGTGCGAGACGGGGCTAAAAACCCCACGAAAGGTGACATGCGGCCAATCTGCGCCTGAGGTGCACACAACCTTATCCTGACCTACTTGAGCAGGTCAAAATAGTAGCACATGCACTAGAGGTGTGCCCAAGCAGATGTCAAAGCGGGTTAATTTGCTTTCTTGTTACAAATAGGTCACGTTTGGGCCCATAAGTTGTAATAATTAACTCTAGACTATAAATTGGGGTTTTCTTTCATTTGATACCAACTTTGATCCTAATGAACTCTTGATCTCTTGTGAGTGTGTGTAAGCTTGGATTAGCTTGCATTGATTTCTTATTTGAAAATATTGGTTGCTTGGGAATGGATTTTCTTGTGGTCTACGTAGAAGTTTAGGTGCTTTGATTGGATTATTGAATAGAGGATTAAGGATTTAATATACCCTTTGTTTGCTTTCATTTTTATTCTTTGTGTTTATCTTTACTTGCTTTCATCTATCCTTTATCTTTCGTTCCTCGTATCGTATTTAGTTTTGAATTTTGTAGTTTGATTCGATATCATTTTGTATCAGAGCTAAGCTTGAGTCAAAAATTCAATCTTGAATTTTGTTATCCAGAAAATTAAAAATTTTAAAAATGTCAAAAAATGTTTTAAAGAAAAACCCCAAGAAATTTTTTGTTTTTTGAGTCCTTATTGTTTCTACACTAGATTTATTTCATATAGTGATATTTAGGTTGGAACTTGACCATTTGGTGTGTTTAGAAGAGTATTGGAGTAGGCCATCATTGTTGAGCTTGTTCTTGAAGAAAATAGTGAAGTGTGTACTTCGATTTTGCTCATTTGGTGTTGGTTTGTGGATTAAAAAGAGTTGAAAAGTGTTTCTCACACCAAAGGAACCCTATATCGAAGTTGTGGTGCCACTTGGATGAGTTTCAAAATTTTACCATTTTGTGTTCTTTAAACTTGAAGAAACTAGCAAGTGGGTTTAAAAATCTGTAGAAATTGGATGAGAATTGAGGCTTAAGGTTATTGAAAATGTGTTTAGAAAGTTGAAAAGAGCTCGGGTTTCAAATTTCATTGCATTCCGAGCAAAGGTGAAAGAGTTGGAAAAATTTGGTGTTCATAGTATTCTTGAAGACATTCATATATTCAAGAGGAAAATTCATCTAAAAGTTGTTGTTTGATGCAAGAAAGAGAAACGGAAAGTGGGAAAAAGTGTTGGTCAAAAAGTATATTCAAAGGTGATACCGCTCAACTTACACTTCAATTTAAGTGCAAGGTGGTCATCGTTAATATATTTACCCAACTTTGAATTGGGGTTGAATCCACAAGGAACAATGTGAGTGGCAATTAAGTTAATTCAATATAAAGGAACACTTGCTAAATTTAAACCTAGAGTACACATATTAAAGAGGGGGGGGGGGGGGGGGGGGGTGAATGTTGTCACAACTAATATTTATTTTTGGGATTTTCAAGTACTAATTTGGGACTATGAATAATTAGAATATAATCAATTAGGCACCAATCTTGGGGTTATGTCTTACTAAGGGAAGCTAATGAATGAGTGCACAACAATCAACTTCAAGTTTAGTAGATCATGTGTAGGTAGGTTCGGTTAGGGGTTTTCGTACTAGCCTTTCAACAAAGTACCAAACTATCACCCACTAATTCTTTTGCATACCAAGTGGACGTGTTCAACTATTGGTAACCAAACCTCAATTAGGCATCCCTATTTCGAGGATGATGTCTAAGACATAGTCATTCCATAATTTATCCCTATTTCTAAGATAACAAAAAGGGAACAACTAAAATCGAAGTAGTTATTCACAAATGCTCATGTCTCCTACAACACCTTTTCCAAGTATAGTTGAAGGATCTAAGTTACCCACATTCCTTTGTCAAGGATGAAGTGGGAATTACGAAATTTGAGGCTTTCACCAACAAATTCCATGTTCTCATCAACCATTTGTAAAACCCATCAACATGAACTACTAATTGAAGCTAATAATAACAACCCACACACATTTTAACCCTTTTCTAACATAACCCCAAGAGGGAAAATTAGCTACTCATAAGATAAATAAGCAAAGATATACCCAAAATCTCCATTGATTTGATTTACAAAAGACTAGGCAAATATTAGTCCAAGCTTTGCACTTTTACAAATCTTCAATGGGAGTTTGCTAGTCCTCCACTTGGAAGCTACTCCAATGTATTCTCCACCCAAAATTAATACAATATTTTGTTCTCCAAGAATGGAAAGTAAGAGCTAAGTAAAGTTCCAAACATTGGGAATTGTAGAATGATAGAATGATTTCTCTAGAGATAGGGTTTGAGCCTTCTTAAGGCAAATTTAGGAACAATTGTGTGCATTTACATCTTTTCTCTGGGGCTATTTTTTTCTACTTGGCTGCGATCGCATCATCTTTTCCGCGATCGCGGCTACCGCGATCAATGTCTTGCGATCATGATATGTTGATTGATCTTGATTGGCCGCGATCGTGGCCTTTAGAACGCAATCGTGGTAATTAAGCTTGGTCAGTGAAGGGTCTTCAGCTGCGCACTTTTCCTCTCATTCTTGATATTTTTTAGCTCCAATCGACACCTTTCCATCTCATAACCTGTATGCCTATAAAATATGGATACTAGTGCATTTAATGACAAATATGTCTCACTTATTCATTCAAATCATAGTAATGAGCATGAATATTTAGCGTAAATAAGTGGTAAATTCACCACTCATCAACAACCCTAACTTAAAGCTTTGTTTGTCCTTAAGCAACACTACCTTTTACCATGAGACAATGCACATTTATGTCCAAATTAGATGATCCAAATGATCATGATGACTCCAACTTGGTTACTACCACCAATAACTCTTCAAACATGGACAAAGCTATTCTCACTACACCCCTAACATAAAATGCAATTCACAAGGATGCAGAAGACTTCAAAGAGAAACAATGCAACAATCACCAATACTCTAGAAGTGACTCACTTTTGACCTTGGCTACACTATACTCCTCTTGTTTCATTTTTTAGAAGATGAAAAAATTACCCACCTCAACTTGTTCACATGCCTCCTCACAAGAAGAAAAATTTCACACACCAAGCTACCAAATATGCAACAAGAAATTTAAGTGCCAAACTCTCTCCCTTACAAGAATTCTCTATGTTAACAAGTGTCATACCATAGACTTGCCCCTATTTTCAATCGCCACTACAATTAATGTAAATGGTTGGAGATCTCAAATGACTTTTTGAGATTATAACGTAGGTTCGGGTTAGGGTAGGATATCATTTAGGAACAACATGGCTAGACCCTCCTTTCATACTATTTAATCTACTTTTGACCATGGACCACTTATCTTTGTTTTCGCTCTTTACACATGTGCCTACTTTTGCTTCCTTGGTTCACCCATTTTCTGTCATATCTTTTTTTTTCAAATTTTATGCAATTCTTTCCTTTGTTGTGTCTTTTTTTTTTCTTACCAATTTGCTCTCAAAGCTTAAACTCATGGTTACTCACTTACAATTTTGTGTCTCAAAGTTACCTCTTTCATTCATCAATACCCTTAACTTAGGCTTTTAGCCTCAAGTTGCATTTTAAAGTTCAAGGAGGGTATGATTTAAAAGAGGGATAAAATTTGAATGGCTCATGGCTTGTAATATTTTTTCCAAATAAAGGTCCAAAGGTTCAAAGTGGGTGGCTAGGGATAACATCTATGCATAGGTAAAGTGGGATTCCAATTGTCACAAAGATGGCCTAATATCATTTTGGCAACCAAATACAATCAAAGCTTAGCCTTGAAAGACTAATGGGGCAAGTTCTACATGAAACAAGTATACAAGAGATTTAGACAAATAAACTCACCATACATGGCATATGAATTCACCAAGAAAGCTCAATTGCTTCTCTCGTTAGAGACAAAAATAGAGTATCTATAAAATTTTTTTACAAGCCAACATTTGTGGCGTTACAAAAAAGAGAAAAAGTTTTGTCAAAGGTTGCTCACGTTTATGCCCTTTATTTTTGAAAAATCTTGGACGGAGGGGGTGTTTGCTTTGCATTTGCATCTCACAAAATATGCTAACCATGGAAACAATCCAAGCCTTAGTCCCACATTTTGGTTTTCATATGGGCAACCATATAGCTACTCAAATTTTTCCATAGGTGTACAATGCGATCCCAAATCTGAAATGCTACAGGTACTCAGACTTCCCTGATGCCACAGGTACTCAGAATTCCCCTACATCAATGGCTTAATATCCAATCACGATGCTTTTTCCTTAATAATGTCGTCAATCAATCTATCATAAGGAAAATCTCATCAGACATCACCATAATCAAAATAAAACTAAAGTAAATTAGAAAATCTAAAATAAAACCAAATAACTAATCCATGGAATATGGGCACCATTAGAGTGCCCAAATGTAGCATCCCAAGTACAGAAATGAAAATCATCCGAAATGTCATAAAAAATATCCAAAAAATGTCAAAATAATACAAATACATGTGCAGACACCCTAACTAAAAGGCAAGTAGTGTCCTTACTGCATAATCAATATAACACAACAAAGAGAAAATGATGCTCCCTGAAACTGCATCAAGAACTGCTCTCCCCTGTAGATTCTGCATCATCTCCACTAGGATCAATATCTGACCACTCAGCAAGGTCCTTATCATTACTCTCTACCCTGGGAGAAGGCAACCTGTCGCAGGGCTTCAGGTCTTTCCACAGGCCCTTAACCCCCTTCCACATTTTGCTGAAGAATTTGTCCCTTTTCTTCTCCCTATTCTTCATATTGTTATGGGAGTCCCAAAGCTCCTTGTGAGACTCTATTAATGTTGAGTATGCCCTATCGAGCCTAGAAAATGTGGATCCCTGTATCTGCTGGTCTCCTGATACTTCTCATAATCTTCATAGGACACATAAGAGTGGCGTCTGGTGGATGACTCTCTTGGCCCCTGGGGAAATTCTGAGACTAGCTCCTTGATAACACTAATATCAATACTAATATCTTTCAAAATCCTGGCAGTAGATGGTCTACATGACTCCGACTCCTCAACTATTGACTTGCCTAAGTCGATCATTCTCTTTTTACTCTTATCGGGTGCACCTTCACCCCGAATCTTAGTTGGGTATATTGGGGTTCCAGGGTGCACCAATGTATCATCAAGGTATTCCACCACCCTTGCTCTCCTACATAACTCGATAATAAGAGAAGGGACTAAGATATGCGTACCACCATGGTTCCTATAGAACTTCATGTCAGAGATCACAAGACGACCAATATTCAAAAAAATATTATCAAGAATACAGGAAACCATGCAGGCACGTATATTTGTAACTACTATCAAGTGTGCAATGAAATATCTGACTACAAATGATGTTCAACTATATCCAAGCTTCAACTGTGAAGTCGTTCATGAAGATTCTTCTTTTAGTGGCATCCTAGGAGACCTCTCTACCGGGGAACAATATGTTAGCTATCCAATTCCCTGGCTCACAACCCTTTGCCTAAAAGTTATCTATGCCTGCATCTGGGAGCACATATACCTTGTTCACCTACTCCACTCCAAAATGTACCTCTTTTTCCTGAATCTTTATCACTAGGTTTGAGAGGGAGACTACGCTGAGATTTGCGTAGAACTTTCTTACCCAGTGCTCATTGTCAAGGTAGGTGTCTGGGATAAAATATATCCACCCAGTATCTGTTAGCCTGTTGAAGAATTTTGGGAATTTCTCTGGCACTTTGTGCATGAGATGCCTCTTTCTGGAAATAGTTTGGTCATTAAAAGGTCAGAGTAGTAGAGGTTGTGGTATTCTGGAGACATGAAACGGATGTGGTCATAGTCTTCCATGTTGTAGTTGAGTACCTGTAGGCAACATAATCCTGACCATCATTAGCATCTTCTCACTAAAACCATGCTAGATTAATCAGATAAACTTATGTGGCAATATTATAGTGGGTTTTGGGGTGAAAAATGGGCATGAGGAGTTTTTGGTCTCAGCTTAAAACTGGTCTCAATTATGCCAATCACAGACCCTTGACCTCGATTTTGAGTTCACGATCGTGGACCCTTAACTGCGATAGAGGTTCTACAATCCGATCTTGATGACTGCGATCACAGTACCTAAGACCATTTTTGACGGTTTCTACAACATCACTAAAACACCAAATTTTAACCCCAAAATGAGTTCCAATCAACCAAGAGATTATCATGCTCATGAAACTTAAACCCTAAGTCCTTTGAAGCAGTCAATCAGACATATGGTGTACACACTAATCATATCTTATTTAGGCCAAAATTTGGGAACTCAAGACTTTCGTGTCGATGTGTACAACAACTATAATAGTTAACCACCAAAAATAACCACCAATATGCATGGATTTAGCATTTGAAACACTATTTCAAGCCTACTCCTAAAAACAAGTTTCAAGCCTAAAACAAACATAAAAATGAGAGAGTTGAGACCACATACCACTTTAGAGGATGAAAATGAGTTGAAGTTCACAACTTAGACACTCACATAGAAAACAAGTGAAATTTGAGAGAATTTTTTAAAGGAGTGTGGGGAGAAATGGTAGTCAGATGGTCTTTTAAACTGCATTGACCGTGGTCATATCTCCTTGATCGCAGATGCTTGGCTACTGTAATCACAGTGACACGGGCCACGATCGCAATACCTGAGACCCATTTTTAAGTCTTTTACACTCCCCTGCTCAGTCCAAGATAGAATTATTTCACACTTTCCTTTTTAAATTTCAATCATCACTTCTCATAACATTACAATTTCATGGATTATGTATGAACAAAAATAAAATCTACTCTATCATGCAAAAATAAAAGGATACATTCCACTTTCGTGGCATGATGGGTTACTTCTCATTTTTTATGACAAGACACCCCTCCAACTATCATTTGTGTTTCCACTTAGAAGATTTGAATCGCCGTCTCAACTTTAGTTCAATATGAGTTGAGTGGCAAAGGGACAGAAGATTCAAGTCTTCCAAGCTGAACCTTGATAGAGATGGGGACACGACGATGAAAATTCTATCTCACCACTTTGAAGACTTGAATCTTTTACCTAATTTTACATTAATTTCTGGTTTAGCTCCTTGGGTTAAGGTGGGAACATCAATAGGCCACTAGTTGTACATCAAAAGTTGAGCTCTTTGGCCTTTAAATGTGGTGCTCCCATGTGCTCTTTTGGAATGTTGAATCCCACAATATAGGGATGGTGCTCCTTCTCCCTATAATTTATCATTTGCTTAGGTAGATAGATTCTCATCACATCCTCTAAGCATAATGTTGAAAAATGGTTCAAGCGAGGTTTATCTCTTAATTTTGGACTCACATCCCTAAGAGCCTCCTTACCCCAAAATGGGCTAGAGTCTTCCTAAGAGATTTTCTTGGTTTCTTCTTTTGACTCTAGCACCATTTTCTCGGTTTTGGCATATTAAACTTTATTTGATTCTGTTGGTTGGGAAATCACCGAGGATTCTTCACTACTCGATCAACCTCATCTTGTAAAGTCGGCAAGGTAATGGTGTTTGGAAGATTTGTTTCCTTGCCCATTTCCTCTATCTTGATAATTTCCCTTCGAAAGACCTCATTGGATTGATGCATGTGGTCCACATTCTCCTCTTTTGTAGTTACCCGATCTAAAAGAGTTTGAATCATTTCTTTAAAACTATTGGACCCGATATATTGTTCTTCCTTTGTAGCATTAAGAGACCTATCCAACTCATAAGAAGAACTAGCATTTGGATTAGAATAATGAGGAGAGGGGTCATTTGGACAATCACTCCAATGTATATCTCAACCACCACTTAAAGAATAATCATACTCCCAATAGGATTGAGATGGTGATTTCATCTCTCTCCGGGGATCATATCTACAATCTCTTAAAAAATGGGGTCTGTCATAATATAAACATGGATTGTCAAGATAGGACTTCCAACTATCACAATCATATTTGTCGAAAGATGCCATAGGGAAAGGTAAACAAAACCAAAAATCTACCTAATAAGAAACAAAAGAAAATCATAAGAAAATATTTATAAGTTTGAATTTGAGAAAGTAAGATAGATTTCAAACTAAATAAATACACCAAATCGTTCCCATCAATGACGCCATTTCTGATAACGCTCAACTTACATGTCAATTTTAAGTGCAAGGCGATCATCGTAAATATATTTACCCAACTTTGAGTCGGGGTCGAATCCACGAGGAACAATATGAGTAGCCATTAAGTTAATTCAAAATAAAGAAACACTCGCTAAATTCAAACCTAGAGTACACATATGTAAATCGGGGAGTTTGAATGTTGTCATAACTAATATTTATTTTTAGGATTTTCAAATACTAATTTGGGGATACGAATACTTAGAGTATAATCAAGTAGGCACAGATATTGGGGTTATGTCTTACTTAGGGAAGATAATGTGTGGGTTCACAACAATCAACTTAAAGTTTAGTATATCATGTGTGGGTAGGTTCGTTTAGGGGTTTTAGCATGTAATACCCGAGCCTTTTTCCTAGCTAGAAATCATCTCAAGGATGCTAGGACTTACTTTGAAATGCAATCCTATCTTTGTACACATGGTATTTTTTATATTTTCACTTTCTATCATGTGGAAAATTGAGTTCGCTTACCAACGGTACCAATTTTGTCCAAATCTGACATCAGATGAGAAAGTTATGGACGTTTTACTCGGAACTATCGGAAATGCCCAAGTATGATGGCCAAGTTAATGGACCACCTCATAAGTGACGGACCTCCACTTTGACCATCATAGCCAAGGCAGTTGAGCCACGTACTGGATAAGGACTGACGGACGAGTTAAAGTTGTGATGGACCATTATCCAGGCCGTCAACTCTTATCCAGTGGACCCCATTTTTGGTCCACGTCTGACGAGCTAAGTGATGGACCGTCAAGTGTCTGACGGACCGTCAGTCGGACCTTCACACACCACGTTCAATTTATTTTCAGGTCATTTTAACAGGGGTATTTTGGTCACTTACCACTCGCCTATATACCAAGATGAGTCCGAATTCAACCATTTTGCTCATTGTTATTCCACAAACAAAAACTAGGGTTTCTCTCTGAATTTAATCCCTAAGAACAAGACCTAATACTCTTCAAGAATCAAAGGATTTTAAACCTTTAAGTTCAAAAACATCAAGAATCCTGAGTCAGGTATGCGTAGTGTTCATCCACAGATTTCTTTCATCTGTGGAGTTCAAGAATCAATCTTTAAATACCAAATCATAAATGTTTTATGGTGATATTATTGTATTCATGTTGGTGGTTGTTGTTTGTGCTATAGAGTATTAATTTGATAAATTTTCATGAAGGTTATGATCATGTAGTTAGAACCCATGAATTTGGGTAGTTTAATATGGCGAAATTCATGAACACACCTATGCCTTAAAGAATGCATGCAAGGTGTTTGATAAAATGCTTAGAATGCTAGAAATTTTATGTTTACATGGTCCCATATTATCTACATGACAAGTCTATGTTAATTATATAATTCAATATGAATTCCATGCCATTGCTTTGTTGCTATTGTTGTGGTATGAAGCATTTATGATAATGGATGATACAATATGTACGTTATATATATATATATATCCCATGCACTCCCTTCCATGAATAAGATGTTGAAAAATACATGTGGTATATTATCCCCTACTTATGATATTATGAATTGTGAACTCCAATCTTGTGATTAAGTCATGTCATATGTGTCAGTTTTCTTCCATCGAGTCCTGGGGGTATTCGTACCCAAAAAATATAGCTGTGTGCCCAGAGAAAAGTCACGTTATCCCGATGATATCAGTCAAGCCATGATCTATAGAACTCGATCAGTGATGTGACTCAAGAAACCTCCAAAATCTCATGATCTCAGCAAAATCTTAGATAGCAGTGCTATTCCATTAGTCAACAGAAGTCAATTACTCAGTCCATGTACAGTTAGTTAAATCATATTCAGTCTCTTCAGATGGGAGTAAAAATTATCACCGAGTAAACCCAAGGATGGGAACTCACCTGCCAGTTTAGGGTGTGATTCTTAGCAGTCATCTTTGTGTTCTAGAACTACGAAGCCAGCGTAGGTTGAGACATCTTAACCTGTCAGACTAGGGTTGATGAGGTGGCTTAACCTGTCAGTTTAGGGTTCCCACCATTCTCATTTGAGTACCTGCGAGATGAGGGTCACTCACAACTGTCTTTACCAGTGGCGCGGTATTGACACCCCTCTAGTCGGGGCAGAGATTGGACCCCAACTTAGCTATATGCATTATTGGGGCATGTCGGTTAAACAACTACCTCCCACAGTTTTAGGCTCAGGCTCAGTAAAAGAACTCGGATAGTTCTTCAGATATCAGTATACCAGGACTGCCAGATACAGTCAAATTTAGTTATAGTACGGAACTCAGATAGTTCTATCAGACCCAGGACTGTCAGACATAGTCACCCATGTTGATAGAACCATAGTTTTAATCATATCAGAAATCAGTAAATCATGTATTAGCGTATAGATCCACTATTATGTATTCACGTTTCCTGTTATTATGTATGTATGTTTGCATTCTCACATTTATATTAGTCGGTCAGTTAGCATTGCTCATGCATGTAAACCCTTTTCATTTATCCTACCTCACTCGTATACTTAGCACTCCAGTTGTACTGACGTATTTGTGCTATGGTGCTTTCTTTTCATGTTACACTATAGGTTCAGAGACACGAGTTCCAGACCCCGCAGTAGCATTCGTATTCCAGTATATAGAGCTGCAGTGAGTCCTCTTCATTCGAGGATGCTATGATTCAATTCATTTATTATTTCAGTTAGTTTTCAGTTTACGAAGTTATTTGGAGACATATTCCTTCAACTCTTTATTTAGTCAGTACTTCGAGGCTTTTAGATACAGTTCAGATTTATTTCAGACTTCAGTTATTTTGGGTATTTTTCACCCACATGAATGTTATGTTTTGATAGATCCTTTATTCAGTTGAACCTTATGGCCTACATGTTCATGTTTTCTGCATCATTATATGTATATTATACAACGTACAGGTACAGATATCAGTCATGGGTTAGCTTGTGGTCCTTTGGGGTCATAAGCACCGTGTAGCATTCTAGTTCAGAAAATCAGGGTATTACATAGCACTAGTCTTTCAACAAAGTACCAAACTATCATCTACTAATTATTCCGAATACCAAGTGGGTGTTCTCAACTATTTGTAACCAAACCTTAATTAAGGCATGCCTATTTCTAGGATGATGCCTAAGATATAGCCATTTCATAATTTATCCTTATTTCTAAGATAACAAAAAGGGAACAACTAAAATCTAAGTAATTGTTCACAAATGCTCATGTCACCTACAACCCCTCTATCAAGGATAGGTTAAGGATCTAGGTTACCCACATCTTTTTGTTAAGGATGATGTGGGGATTGGGAAATTTGAGGCTTTCACAAACAAATTCCATGTTCTCATTAAGCATTTGTAAAATCCATAAATATGAACTACTAATTGAAGCTAAAAATAACAACCCACACACACTTTAACCCTTTTATAACATAAACCCAAGAGGGAAAATTAGCTATTCATAACATAAATAATCAAAGATATATCCAAAATCTCCATTGATTTGATTTCCAAATGACTAGGCGGATCTTACTCCAAGCTTTGCACTTTTACAAATCTTCAATGGGAGTTTGCTAGTTCTCCACTTGAAAGCTATTCCAATGTATTCTTCACCCAAAATTAATACAATATTTTGTTCTCCAAGAATGGAAAGTAAGAGGTAAGAAAAATTCTAAAAATTGGGAATCGTAAAATGATAGAATGATTTCTCTAGAGATCGGCTTTGAGTCTTCTTAAGTCAAATTTGAGAACAGCTGTGTGTATTTACATCTTTGACCTTGGGCTATTTTTTTTGCATAGCCACGGTCGCATTAGCTTTGCCGCGATCGCGGCTACCACAATCGCGATCAATGCCTCGCGATCACGGTATATTGTTCGATCTTGCCTAGCTGTGATTCTGATAACTTAGCTTGGTTAGTGCAGGGTTTTCAGCTGTGCACTTTTCCTCTCATTCTTGATCTCTTTTAGCTTCAATCCACACCTTTCCATCTCATAAGTTGTATGCCTTCAAAATGTGGATGTTAGTGCATTTAATCACAACCATATTTCACTTATTCATTCAAATCATGGAAATGAGTATGAATATGTAGTGTAAATGAGTGATAAATTCACCACTCATCAAATGGGCACAAAGAATTTTCTAAAAAAAAGAGACAAAGGGGGACCACAAGGAGGGAATCTTTGGCCTTGTACTAGCTGGTTTCAGGCCATATATACTGGAGGTGCACCTAAACTACTAAAGCAGGTCAAACTAGTAGCTTCTGTGTTTGGTCTGCGCACAGGTGCACCCAATCTGCTTCAGCAAGTCCAAACCATATTTCAAAGCCTCTCAACTCACTTTTACTCAGGTTCCATCAATATAACTTTATTTCTTGACTCTTAACTTTATTATTTGATTCTTAAACACTAATTAACAACTAGTAATCGATCTATTAGTTGACTCATTAGTTCTAGAGTTTATTTTATTTTTTGTTCATTTTTGTGTGCTTTTCTCTTTTGTTTTTGTTGTTCTTTCTTGAATCAAGTATATTAGTTTATTTTATAAATCTTTTCAATTTCAAACAAGAATCCATTCTTATCACAAGACACAATTGATACCGTTTCTTTTAATTAAAGTAAAAATGATCTTTCAATGCTAGCGATGCCAATTGAGAGACAAAATAAAGGTTTATGCTCCGAGAACTTGCGAGGTTGATTTATTAACTTTAGTTTCTTTTTTTCTTTAGTAATTTATTATTAGGTACAATTCCTCCAAATGATGACATCCCCCAAGCGGTGGATTACAATGTTTCAAACTCAATCTTAGTCGCAATTGAATCCTTGAGTTAAAACATAAAATCCACGTATCGTAGAATGAAAAGCATGAAAAACTCTTTCACAAGGAGGATGGACACCTTGGAAGTCCGTCTAGATTCCACCAATTCAACACCTCAAAACTATCATGCTTCCTCTAGAAGGCTTGCTTAAAACACCTCCACTACTATAATCCTAGAAACACTCCACCAAATGCTCAATCCACAGAGGTGTAACACCCCAATTTTCTGAACTGGAATGCTACATGGTGATTATGACCCCGAGGGACCACAAGCTAACCCATGACTGATATCTGTACCTATACACTGTAAAATATACTTATAGAATGCGGAAAACACGAACAATAGGCCATAAGGTTCAACTGAATAGAATATCTAATAAATAATAACATCTATATAGGGTAACAAATACCCAAAACTACTGAAAGATGAATCTAAAATATGAACTAAATCTGAAAGCCTCTAAATAATTTCTGAAATAAGGAGTTGAAGGAACATGTCTCCAACTAACTCCGTCAAGCAAAACTAAATTGAAATAATGAATGAAATATAATTATATCGTCCTCGAATGGATGAGGACTCATTGCGAATCTGCGACTGGAATACTACTGCTGATCTGGAACTCGTGTCTCTGAACCTATGATGTAATATAAAGGAAAGAACCATAGCGCAAATGCGTCAGTACGACTGGGAGTACTGAGTATACGAATGAGGTAGGCTAAATACAAAAGGGTTTACATATATGAACAATGCTAACTGACTGACTGATATGAACATAAGAGTACAAACATGCGTACGTAATAACTAAAAATCGTGAATATATGATATCTGGATCTGTATGCTAATACATGGTTTACTGTTATCTAACATGACTAATACCAAAATTTTAATAACATGAATGACTGTGTCTGACAGTCCTGAATCTGATGGAACTACCTGAGTTCTGTACTGTAACTGAATTGACTATAACTGATAGTCCTAGTATACTGAAATCTGAAGAACTATCTGAGTTCTTTTACTGAGACTGGGACTGAAACTATAGGAGGTAGTTGCTTAACTGACATGCCCCAATAATACATATAGCTAGGTTAGGGTCCAATCTCTGCCCTGACTAGAGGGGTGTCAATACCACGCCACTGGTAAGGATAGCTGTGAGTGACCCTTAGCTGGCAGGTACTCGAATGAGAATGGTGGGAACCCTAAACTAACAGGTTAAGCCACCTTATCCTCCTTAATCTGGCAGGTTAAGATGTCTCAACCTACGCTGGCTACGTAGTTCTAGAACACAAGGATGACTACTAAGAATCACACCCTAAACTGGCAGGTGAGTTCTCATCTTTGGGTTCACTCGATGCTAACTTCTACTCCTATCTGAAGAGACTGAACATGATTTAACTGGTTGTACATGGACTGAGTAACTGAATTCCGTTGACTGATAGAATAGTACTACTATCTGAGAATTTATTGAGATCATGAGATTTTTAAAATTTCCTGAGTCACATGATTGACTGAGTTCTATAGATCATGGATTGATTGAGATTATCGTGATACGTGACATGGCTCTAGTCATACCATTATATTTTTTGGGTACTAGTAACCCCAGGACTCGATGGAAGGAAACTGACACACATAACTGACTTGATCATAAAATGGAGTCCACAATTCACCATATCATAAGTAAGGGATTTCACACTAAGCATAGTTCTCAACATTTTATGTATGAAAGGGAAATTCATACAACATGTGTATACTTGCATAGCTTCAATATCATGCTCAATCCATATCGCAACAACGACGCATATCAATCACATGGAATTCATGTGAAATCATAAAGCATAAAGCATGGACTTGTCATTTAAACACTATTAAATCATAGGACATGAATTCTATCATCCTAGGCCTTTTGTCAAATAATTTGCATGCATTCTTTTATCTTAGGTGTGTTTTCATGAATTTCCCCATTTTAAACCACATAAAGTTCATGGATTTCAACTAATGAACATATATACTCTATGAAAACATCTTTAGATATCATCTTGAAACTTAAACAGCAATCATCAACATGTACATGGTCATATCACAACAAGACAATCACAATATAATATTTGAAACATGGTTCTTGATCTCTATGAACGAAATAGATCCATAGATGAACACTACGCACGCCTTAGATGGAAGATTCTTGATGATTGATGGAGAAATTTGCTTGAACTTGGATCCCCAATTGAAAACCCTAATGTGCTCTTGAGAGGATTTTGAGAGAAAGAGTATGTTTTGGTGAAAATAAGGGCTTAATTTTGTGTTTATGGAATATATATAGGGGTGCAAAGATGACCCAAATACCCCTGTAGATGTATCAATTAATTTCTGTGAAAATTACCCGATTTGGGCCCCCAGCGCGATGCGGTGATATCGCGTTGCCCTCCGTTTGTGACCTGGAAACTCACCGCGATATGGTGGAATCGCGTAGAGACACTGGAAATTGATAAACGTCATTTTGTCTTACGGTGTGATGCGCCACTGACTGAAATGACGCTGCTGAAACTTTAAATCGCCATAACTTCTTCACCGGGTGTCCGTTTTAGGCGAATTTGGTATCGACGGAAAGCTTATTCAATTCTATACAATTTTGAGGGTATAAATATTCCAAAATAATACCTATAAACCAAGTTATACTTGTTTAAAGATGACCTATATGAAATCACACACAAAAACTTGGTGGATTCAAAAGTTCTTAGCTTAGCTTACTCTAAGTGACTCTTATGAACATGATTAATAAATCGTAAGCTCTATTATCACTAGGATACTCATCCTAATTCATGTAATCCAATATGGATCACAGGATAGGAGGTTTCATGTGTAGGAACAACGGTTTATTTTCTAGCTTAAAAATATACGGGGTATTACAAGAGGCAAATACGTGATTCTTTCCTCCAAGACACTACTTATCCAAATAACCGAAATCCAATTCGTTCACTATTACCCCAATTTAATTAAGTAAACCAAGAAGCTCCACAATACCAACCAATTAACCAAAATCCACTATCTTGAATCTTGATTAACCACAATCAACTATTCCAAGTTGACGATGTAGGAGGTAAAGAACTTCATGGAGGAAATAAAAATTTGGATGAAGTGGCCCTATTTTCAGAATTTTTACGAAATAGACAAGAAGCTTAAGGGGAAGGACAGAGAGGACGAGGAGAAAGATTTCGTCTGATTCCCTATAAAAGAGAAAACTCGAGAAACTGACCCCAAGATCAAAATGATCATCAATGGGATCAAGGAGGAAATGTGGGTCAAGACATATGTCTTAACTCCATAAATATCACTCTTTCTACCTTCAAAAGAACTAGTGATACATTACTTTACCTTTATTGAAAAGTACAATGCAATAGGATTTTCCAACTCAATGAGTTACCTGGACACAAGAAAGTCGCTCATCCAATTGCTTAATTTGAAAGGTATTTTTCTATTTGGTGGGAGACTAAGAGGGTGCAACTAGAAAGAAATAGTAATTCCAACCTTTGAGATTAAAATGAGGGTACTTATGAGAGAGAGGTATGTGACGAAAAGGTTCAAACAAGAGCAACTCACCAAGCTTTACAACTTGCGACAATGAGGTAGAGGTGTGGAAGACTAGTATAAAGAATTTCAAGAACTTAATCCTTCATCTTGAGATTGTTGAACCACCAATTAATTATATGGCTCAATTCAAAAGTGGGTTAGATTATGACATTGCTTCTTAATTAGTTGTGCACAAGTTTGAATGAATCAAATACCTTGTTGAAATGGCCGTTGAGGTTAAGAGAAACAACAACATAAAAAATTCTTTCAATAAAGGATACACTTCTTCTACTTCATCCGAATGGAACAAGAACAAGGATTTCAATAAATTCTGTGAGAAGAAGCCCACTGCAAAGGCAATCCCAAGATATCCACGAAAGAATGAAGGTAATCAATATTCTAACATCAATTCTAGGAGTACTATTTGCTTTAAATGACACGGTTGGGGTCATAAGTCAAGTGAATTTCCCAATTGAAGGAACATAGTATTGGAAGAAGGTGATGCTTAGGGGATAAGGTGACTTAAAAAGGTGGTGTTGAGGGAAACACCCAACAATGTGAAGACTTTAGGAGTGAATGAGAATTAGAGAAAGTTGAATGGAACATTAGAGTACCTAATAGATTAATGATGAAAGCTTCCCACAAAGATGTTTGGCCTAAAAAAAAGAGGTTATGAATTTTAACTTTATGATGAGGTAGGAGATGAATAGTGATGATGAGGTGGTTTGGGCTCGTGAAGGAGAGCTTTGTAACAAACCCAATCCCTTGTTATTTTATTCTTTTGGCACTAGTATTTTTCCAACTTCCAAGTTGATTTATGAGTAGGCACCATATGGTGTAAGTTTAGAAGGCAAGAGAGAAAAGATCAAGGCTTTGCTCCAAAGGTATGTACCTACCCCCTCTTATTTCTAGCATTCCTTGGAATCATAATAATATTTACCTAATGGTAGATAATTTTTGTAAGATATTTGACTTAAAATCCTACCTAGATGGTGTTGATGAATCTCAAACCACCTTTTAGAATGACTTAAATATACGTAGAACGTGTGGCTTCCCCAACCCGGATGACCAATCTATTTGTTGTTCGTTGAAGAGTAAATGGACCCTACTTGATAAACAACTCTTGTTCCTTGTCCATTGTCATACTTATATGGATAGACAAGTTTGACCTTTAAAGGTTGTTCAAGTGAGAGGGATATGATGTGCTTAATATGTCTGCACTTACCTTTATGTGATATTGTCCTTGGTAGCACCTTAGGTAATTTTAGCTCTTGTCATTCCATTTTCTTTGGTTGTAAATATTGCCTTATTTGTGTTAAGAATATCTTGTGTGTAGATATAAACATGGCTTGTTGTGAAAGAAGGAGTAATCTATACCCTAATGACTAACTTGACTCTACTCTTGGTTGTTTTAACACATAATGATTTGCTTGATAATCTTGTTAATGGAAATAACTTGAGAGAGTTTCTTAATCCTTTAATGATAGATTTTCTTTAATTGAATTAAGGTATGTTTGGTTACATGTGAATTGAGTGTCTCCTTGGCATGGATATATTGATATTAACCCTTGTGTTAAACCTCGTTCTTTTAGTATGTATTGGTTGTTTGTTCTTCTCTTGTGCTTTAAGGTTGTAGACTCAAGGATGAATCTTCTTCAAAAGGGAGAAGATACAATCTAAATTATCTTTGGGCCTTTGGATAGGATGCTCATGAAGTTAAAGGTTCTTGACGACTCCTTAATGCAATAAAAAGGTGCCAAATGGATGATAATTTCCTTCAAGAAGGTTTGAGGGACCTTGGAGTGGTTAAAGGAGTGTGAGACGGGGCTAAAAACCCACGGGAGGTGACATGCACCCCATCTGCTCCTGAGGTGCACCCAACTGCTCCTGAGGTGCACCCAACATGCTCCTGACCTTCTTGAGTAGGTCAAAATAGTAGCATATGCGCAAGAGTTGCGCCTAACATGCTCAAGCAGATTCCAAAGCGGGATAACTTGCTTTCTTATTACAAATGGGTCACTTTGGAGCCCATTAGTTGTAATAATTAACCCTAGACTATAAATAGGAGTTTTCTTTCACTGTGAGACCAGCTTTGATGCTAATAAACTTTTACTACCTTATGAGTGTGTGTAAGCTTTGATTAGCTTGCATTAATTTCGTTTGGAAACATTGGTTGCTTGAAAATCGATTCCCTTGTGGTCTACGTAGGTGTTTAGGCGCTTTGATTGGATTATTTAATAGAGTATTAAGGTTTCAATATACCCTTTGTTTGATTTTAATTCTATTCTTTATGTCTATCTTTACTTTTTTTCATTTATCCTTTATCTTTTGTTTCTCGTATCATAGTTAGTTTTGAATTTCATAGTTTGATTCGGTATAAGTGAAAGAGAGAGTTGAGACATAGAAAATATTCTAAGTCTTCAACTATATTCATTATATAAAACAGAGTAACTATATTAGTGAAAGAGAGAGTTGAGATAGAAAATTTTAAGTCTACAACTATATTCAGTATACAAAAGACAGTTTTAATATATAGAAGGAAGGTGTTTTTGTGGTGGAGCTTTGGACTCTTCTACTAATTTGGAGTTGCTAGAGTTGTACATTGTTAATGGGTTGTTGTATCCTGGAGGGGACAAGTCAATAGATATATTACTGGATCGGTGTAGATTATGCCGCAGTGGGCTTGAATCTCCTTGAAGAGAGCGAGATATCAGCGCCTCAGCCAAGAAGAAGATTATTTTATTTTCTTCATGTTGTTATTTATTTTGTTATTTTAACTGTAATTATTATAATTTGTGGTATATTACACCAATAATTTTAAGGAGGTTCATAATTTTGTTATTATTTGAAAAAATCGCAAATATCAAGATAGGAGATCTCAACATAACAACATCACTAGTCTTTTCAAAAGATGAAAATGAGGAGATCATAACAAGTAAAGTATTTTTCTACTTCCTCAACTCAAGGAGAGGAAATGTAAAAGTTTTACTACTTGTTGTAGAGAAAAGGCAAAAAAAAATTACCTAATATTTTTCATGAATAAAATGATACCACTTTTCATGAAAAATTATTTTTGTTAAATTCTCAAAATAGTGGTTGCTAATAAAATGAGGAAAAAGTCACTATGAAAAATGTGATTTTCATATTTTTGAGAATGCTTTGAAACAATAAAGTGTTACAAGTGCATGTATGTAATGCCCTGAGATTACACCCTGGACGCCACACGTGCTTATGGTCACAAGTGACCACAAGCTAACCCATGATACTGGTACCTACTGTGAGCACTAGGTAAAACTGATAACAAAAGATCATATGTAGAATTTAAATGAAAAACATCATAAGGTTTTAAATTATAGTTCTGATAATGTCTGTAAAACAGTACTGACAATACCGATAAAATGGCCGATAATAACAACTGAAAACTAATTGACTGTACTAGTCTTAAAGCCTCTAAACTATCTAACTGTGGAGTTGACAGAACAAGCTCCCAACTAACTCCGACTGAATAAATGGCTGAACTACTAACATAACTGAATATAAGATAACTCGTCCTTTAAGGATGAGAACTCACCATGGCTGCTGATAATGATGCACTTCAAAGTCTAAGTACTATCGAGAATCTGAGCGTCCGAACCTATGATGTAAGAAATCATAATGCAAGAAATGAGTATGCGACCAGTACTTTGAATATATTGATATGCTAAATAAGGTTAGGCTGATATGCATGGGTTCATGTGCATGAGTAATAACTAACTGAATGAGTAGCATGAGGTAACTGAATAACTGATATGCATGCGTGAATGCTGTAAAATCTGAGAATGCATATCCAAGCATATAACATGATTCTAAAATAGTTTGTAAACTGAAAAATTGAAATCTGATAACTGAATAATTGATAAATTGTATGCTATGGTCGATCAAAACTGAACTAAGTTCTGGACTAAATGTTAAAACTAAAATTGTAGGAGGTATCATCTAACCAACATGCCCCAAATCTGAGTTGATAGGGATCCAACCTGTGACCCCAGTTAGAAGGGTGCTAGTACCGTGCCACGGGTACTAACAATGGCTGTGTCAGCCTTAAACTAGCCGGAAGCCACCTTGTCAACCCTAAACTAACAGGATGACTTATGAGATGTGTGTCAACCTTAAACTAGCAGAAAGACATCTCAAACCTACGCTGGCTATGTAGTTCTGTAACTCAGGGATTGATACTAAAGGTCAAACCCTATACTAACAGAAATGCCCCCATCCTTGGGTTCGCTCGATGCTGAATCATACTCCTAACTGAACTGACACTGATTACGGGACTGAACTAAGCTTAACTAAAGAAGGAACTGACTCAGATTACTGAACTGGTTTAAATTTAACTGTCACGATAGCTGACTGAACTGATAATCCTCATACATGTCTGAAAGCATTCTGAAAATACTGAGACTAAGTAAACAGCTAAATTTTGGGTATTCATAACTCCCAGAACTCGATAACAATAACGACAGTGACACATGAAAGCTTTGACACCATGGGAGGAAATCATTTTTCACTATTATTCACTTAAGCATTTCATTAAACACATAGAGGTCAAGAGTTAAAGCATGGGAATAGTTAAATATGAGATAATAACATAATTTCACTACTAAAATTCATAGGTTAAGGATGTGACATGCAAAAATCACCCTTCAAACGTGTTATGGACAAATTTCATCAAAAATAATTTATAAGCATGATATAGTGTTGAGATTCATGGAAGTTCATGGATATAATTCTCAATAACATATAATGATAAAAAATTTAAACTTGAAAACGAATTCTTGGACTCCATGGATGAAAAAGACCCATGGATGTATGTCTAACATACCTTAACGATGGAGAAATTGTGGAAAAATTAAACCTTTGAGCTTGATTGTGCAAACCCTAGTTATTTTCTCCTTTTGTGTTTTAGATGATAAATGGATGATGTTATTAGGGTTAAAACGTGTTTAGGATCTATAAATCTCGTGTAGTTATGTTTAGGGACGTTTAAGAAGTGTCAAATAACTTAGTTGCCCTCAGAATAACTCAAAACCAAAATGTCTAGGTCATTGTGCCATGGGATTTGCATCGCACATGCTATGGTAAACTTTAAGGATTGCATCACACACCCTATGGAGAACCTTTTCCAGTGAACGTTTGCGATTTTTAAGTGACACACACCCCTTTGCAAAGCCATAACTTTTTGTTAAACCTGTCAAACGGGCCGAGTTGACCTGGCCCAAATCGACCCACTTAATAAAACCAGCTCGATTTGACCTAGCCCGATCAGCCCATGGGCTGTAGGGTACCGGGTCGATTAAATTTTTTGGTTGGGCCCGATCAACCTGGCCCGGCCCAAGCCCGATCCAGGCCTGCCGATTAATTGACCCAGCCCGAATAAGTTTTTTTTTTAAAAAAAAATTGATATTTGGGCCAAACTATCCGTTGGGCCAATGGATATATAGCCATTTTTGGGTCCAAACAGCTAGTTTGGGCCCATTTATTAAAAAAAATTATTTAAAATATTTTTTAATCCTAAAAAAATTCTATAAATACCCTACGCCTTCAAATCACTTTTCACACAATTTTTCACTCTCTCAAATCTCATTCTCTCTCAAATATTCAATATATTTAATTTCCTGAAGTGCTCACTTTAATTTTTTAATTTTGCGATTACAAAGTACGAGTGGAGGTTTCTAAAGTCACAACGTTCGGATACTTTCAAAATTTAGTATTGTCGTTCCATCTCTTACGTTTAATTTTTATTTATTATATTAATTGTTGAATATTTAATTTTATTATATCTGTGTATTTTGAATTTTTTTAGTTTAATTTATACTATGGATAAATTAAGAAACCTCGCTACTAAAGGTGTTAAAATTTTTTATCCCGGAAGCGGTAGAGGAAGTAAAAAGTGAATTACTAGCGGTAGAAGTACTTCAAGTAGTAGATATACCCGTGTGCCTTCGCCTCCGGTACCGTTTGGTACACCTTTTGAGGAAGAAATAGGTGTAGGTGCTCACGATATGGATTATGTAAAAGCTTAGAAAAATTACGGTATAGAAGAAGAAAGTAGATGCGGTTAATTTAGACAAAGATGATGAAAATATTGGTGAGACACCCGCAACAGGAAATGCTAATATTAGATCTGAATCGGTTAATCTCCCTTTTCATCCTCCCCATGCCTCAAGAGCTCGTAAAACAATTAGTATTACATGACAATTTTTTGAACGTATATCATATACTGAGGTGCAATGCAATATTTGTCAATTAATATATAAGCATTAAAGCGGAGGCAAGTAAGGGGGTACGGGTACGTTAATGAAACATATAGGTGATGCTTACGAAAAAGAGTTAAATATTGCACGAGGTGGTGGAGATGTTGGTGGGCCAACGCAAACTAGAATGGACCCAGCAACCGGTCAGGTAATGAAGAAGTATAATAAATTGATGGACCGGGAAGAAATAGCTAAAATGGTAGCTGTGGGTTATTTGCCTTTTAGTTTTCCTTCTTCTGATGCCTTTATTCATTATATTTAAGAAATTTATAATTCTATGTTTAATGGTATTCCTAGAAGTACTTGCCGGTCTGATATTTTTAGACTTCATTCACAATATTATTTTTATTTATCAACATTGTTAAAAAATATTCAATGTAGATTGTCCCTAACTTCTGATCTTTATCGTGCTGTAAATAAAAATGATTATTTAACCATTACTTGTCACTGGATGGATAGTAATTTTGTGATGCAAAAACGTATTCTTCCTTTTTTATATGATGAAGATCGTAAACATACTGGAGATTTTATTGTTGATTCAATTGTTAAAGTTATCGGATTTTATGGTATCAAAAATAAAATTTATGTATTACTTTTGATAATGTTTCTAACAACAAGACTTCTATAAAAAAAGTTAAAATCTAAGCTATCTCCGCCGTTGCCTGAAATTTTTCATATTAAGTGTGCATGTCATATATATAATTTAATTGTAAAAGATGGTCTTGAGTTTTTTGAGCTTTATATTGAAAAAATTCATCTTGCTGTTGGTTTTATCGAGAATTAGAGAATTTAAAGTTAAATGTCAAGAAAATAGACTTGCACCGATATTGATGCCTGAGGAAATTGATATTAGATGGAATTCTACGTATGATTTTTTACAAATTTGTTATAAATATAGAGTTTCTATTACACTAGCTTTTAACCAACATTGTTGTTCATTTGTTGATTCTGCTGATTGCATACTACATGATTCTGATTGGGTTGTAATTAATGATCTTTTTAAGTTTTTAGAAAAAATTTATGTAGCTACGGTTGAATTTTTCGGTGCTTATTATCCTACTGTTTGTAATATTTTGACATATATAGCCGATATTTCTGGTTTACTCAAAAATATAAAAATAAAGAAGGTTATAAAGAAGCTGTTGGGGCCATGTTTACTAAATTTTAAAAATATTTTTCCCCGATTCCCCCTATTTACTTGGTTGGTGATATGCTAAATCCGTGCATGAAATATAATACTATGTGCCATTTTAGTACTATTATTTATGCTAACTTAGAAATAAATACTAACAATGATTCTGAACAAGTACAACCTGATTTGTGGACGGCTATGGGTGATGCGAATAAATACATAGAAAAATTATATAATCATTATGTTGACTTAGTTGATTTAGTCATACCTACAAATATCACTCCAACTGTCGCTCCGCATCCTCCCAAGGAGCCATCATCTTCTAAAAGGCCAGCACATAGTGGTTTTCCTGATTCCTTTTATGATTTACCTTGTTGGAACAGTATTGATGACAAAGCTTATACATCAACTTATCGGGAAGAGCTAAAATATTATCTTCGGTTGTAGCCAGAGGATCGCAGACGATGGATCAACACGTTGGATTGGTGGAGGAGTAATGAAACACAATATCCTATGCTTTCAAGGTTAGCTAGAGATATCTTGAATGTTCCAATGTCAACCGTTGCATCAAAGAGCGCCTTTAGTTAGGGACGACAGCAGCTTGGAGACAACCTACACTCATTGGGAAGCAACGTAATGAATGTTCTAGTTTGCCTCAGAGATTGGATTAGAGCGGAAAGAAGAAACCAAGGAATGGAACCGGAGCCTAACGATGAGCAGAAACTTGAAGAAATTATGTCTTCATGGGAGAACTCAGCAGAATCAAGTCCAATGCATGGTTTTGCCCCCGTTGAATTTGACTATCCTATGCAAGTTACCGTTAATATTAACATGAATGAGTTGGAAAAAATGATGCATAATTTGTAGATTTTTCATTCATGTAAATTATAAATTTTGGATCATTTCGCAATCAATAAAATTCAACATTCATTCTCTCCTTAGTCTTTACTTTGTAATTTTTTCATTTAATGATTTAAATTGAATTTCTAGTTTAAATTTAAAACTTACTTCTAATATATTATTAATTTACTATCAAGTATTATTAATTTATTATATTAAGTAGCATATGTTTTGTATATTTGTGTATATATCTTCTATAGATGTGTATATTTAATGTATATATGTGTATATGTTTTATAAATTGTATATATATTGTAGTATATATATATATATATACATATATATATTGTAGTATATGTTTTATTTAAAGTAGTACATATATATTGAACGGTGAGTATATATATGTATATATCTTCTATAGACGTGTATATTTAATGTATACATGAGTATATATTTTATAAATTAGTATATAACTATATACATATATATTGTAATGTATATATATTGTGGTATATTTTATTTAAAGTAGTACATATACATTGAATAGAGCGTATATATGTGAATATATCTTCTATAGACGTATATATTTAACATATACATGTGTATATATTTTATAAATTAGTATATAACTATATATATATATATATATATATATATATATTGTAGTATATTTTATTTAAAGTAGTACATATACATTGAATAGAGCGTATATATGTGTAAATATCTTCAGTAGACATGTATATTTAACGTATACATGTGTATATGTTTTATAAATTAGTATATAACTATATATATATATATATACATATATATATATATATATTATAATGTATATATATTGTAGTATATTTTATTTAAAGTAGTACATATATATTGAATAGAGCGTATATATGTGAATATATCTTCTATAGATGTGTATATTTAACGTATACATGTGTATATGTTTTATAAATTAGTATATAACTATATATATATATATATATATATATATATATATATATATTGTAATGTATATATATTGTAGTATATTTTATTTAAAGTAGTACATATACACTGAATCGTGCGTATATATGTGTAATTGTGTATATGTTTTTTAAATTCTAATATAGTATATACTATATATAAAGTTCAACTGGCCAAGAACTCATAATGACCATATCGAGTTCGAAAAGCAGTTTTCGGAATATCCGAAGCTCTAATCCTCAACTAGTGATAACCAGACCTGAAATCAATCTTCGAAAATACCACAGCACCCTGGAGCTGATTAAGTAAGTCATCAATGCGAGGAAGAGGATACTTATTCTTAACCATCACCTTGTTCAACTGCCGATAATCAATACATATCTACATAGACCCATCCTTTCTCTTTACATACAAGATAGACAAACCCCAAGGTAAAACACCAGGTCGAATAAATCCCTTATCCAACAACTTCTATAACTGATCCTTCAGTTCCTTTCAACTCTGGTGGGGCCATCCTATAAGGAGGAATAGAAATGGGCTTGGTGCCTGACTCAATATCAATAATAAAATCAATATCTCAATTCAAAGGCATACTAGGAAAGTCCTTAGAGAACACCTCCATAAACTCACGGGTAACACAGACAGAATCTAAGAAAGGAGGTGAAACAACACTTGTGTCATGAATATGGGCCAAGTAAGATAAACATCCCTTTTCAACCAATTTATGAGCTTGAACATAAGATATAACCCTCTTAGGACCTGAATTAAGTGTACCCTTTCCAAGCTAGCCCTGTCACACCAACTAAAGCTAAAGTCACAGTCCTAGCAAAACAATCTAAGACAACATGATAAGGATCCAAACAATCCATATCCAAAATAACATCAAAATCGACCATATCTAACACAAGCAAGTCTACCAAAGTTTCTCGTCCGGCAAAAGTCACAACACAAGATCAGTACACCCTATCCACAACTAAAGAATCACCTATCTAGGTAGATACACGAATAGGCATAGCAAGAGGCTCACTAACGGAATCTAAACCCAAAGAAAAGGCATGGCAAGAGGCTCCCTAACAGAATCTATACCCAAAGAAAAATATACAGACACATAGAAGAAAGTCGATCCGGGATCAAATAATAACATGCACGTCTGAGACAAATGGAACGGTACCTGCGATCACATCATCTGAAGCGTCTGCCTCAAATCTGACTGATATAGCGTAGCACTATCCATGACTACCATCTGGCTGAGTGGCCCCATAACCATCAACACAGGCTCTACCATCTCTACCTCTAGCACGTTTGGTAGAACACCTACCTCTCACAGCTGAAATAAGGTTATCTGTAACCATGCGGCAAGAAAAGTCCTTGGCCACATGGCCAATCTCATCACACACATAACAACTTGTACGACTAGTCTCAATAGGAGAAGGTACAACTGGGCCTGAACAGCCACCCTGAATTGCTGGACTAGAAGGTCCACTACCTGAACTCTGCAATGCCGCCTGTACTGGCTTACCATAGTATCCACGAGAACCTCTAAAATTTTTTCCTCGAGAGGTCTGACTCCTGAACTCACCAAAATATCACGCCTTCTTGGCGCCTCCCTGAGATGCACTAAGAATATCCTCTATCATCTTAGCATGATCCACAATACTCTAAAAAGAAGCCCCAAACACAACTATATGAAATGTAGCCAACAGAAGGAAGACAACCCAACCCTTCAAAAACTTTTGAATCTTTTCAAACTCGGTGGAAATACTATCTTAGAAATATCAAGACAGGGTATGGAAATATGCCTTATACTCAAAAACTGTCATAGAGCCCCGCTCAAAATTATCAAACTCGTCCCACATATGATCTCTCAAACTAAAAGGCACAAATCTCTCCAGAAAGGCATCAACAAACTGATCCCATGACAACTCAGGAGCATTAACAAGCCTACAACCAACAAATGATATCCAATAATCTCTCACTACATCTTTCAACTGATAAGAGGTATAAGCAACTCCATTCGCGTAGAAAGAGTGAAACACAACTCAGAATAAAGGGTATGAAAGAATTTCACACGACAAAGAATAAAACAAGGGAATTTTCCTAAAGACATCCTATAGCCTCTCAAAGATAGATACGGACGTCGACGTACCAATTCGTAAGACTCTATTAGACATCCCGTTCTTACACCGTTGAGACCAATGAAACCTGGATGCTTTAATACCAATTTTTCACGACCCAAAAATGGGGGTCATGATGGCACTTGTCGCGGCGTACCTTGACAAGTAAGTCTATCACCCAAACTGATACGAATAGAGAAAAAGACAAAATACCCAAGGTAAGGCTTCTAAAATGAAGTCAAACCATATAAATAATCATAATAATACGGATTTTAAAAAAGGTGTTATTAGTGTTTCTCAAATATTGCCATGGTGGTACCAATGTTTCATGAATGAGTATGATATGAAGATGTAATGCTCACAACTAATCACAATAAGTATTTCCACAATCAACCACATGATATATTTCCACAACCAACCATAATGATACATTTCCACAACCACGTGAGCCAATATTCACTCGTTATTTTCATTTTATCCATGAATTTTCACATGTCTCATATGCCAGTAAAGTATGAATATAATCACAATACACCCATGGTACCACATTAAACAATACAATACAATTACTCACATGTATTTAACATGTCTCATATGCCAGTAAAGTATGAATATAATCACAATATATCCATGGTACCACATTAAACAATAAAATCTAATTACTCACATGTATTCAAGGCTATCAATGTCATATAGGACCCCACACGGTCAAACATATCACATAATATTTCACATATAGGCGCCCACAAGGGCACAACACGTAGATAGCCATTTTTCATAATTAATTCTCACCCTTAACATGCATTTTGTATCATCATTTACTACCCAGCTCAGTCTGAAGAGTTAAGTCATAATCTACCTCGAAAGCGGAAACCGGTCCGCTACCCTTGAACCCGCGACCTTACTTTTCACGAAAAATCTCAAACTCCACTAAAAATATCAAATATGAAATTTACGCGTTAAAATAAAATCAACGACACCCATATTGACTACTTTTGGTTTGGGGTCAAAACGAACCCCTAAAATAGGTTTTCAAAAAAGAAGGGCAAAATTGGAACTTTAATTCAAAAATATTTTCTCCATATTTTTAGGAACCTACAGCTGAAAACCTAAGTTAAATCGAGTGAAAAACGGGGTTCAAATCAAAGAAAAACCATTTTTGAGCTTTATCGAGTAAAATCTTTGAAATACGGGTTAAAATCAAGAATCGAAGTTGTTTTGAATGGTAAAATGATGAAAAACTAGTAATTATAAGATAAAAATATTATTCAAGTGAAAGGGGATGAAATTTGGGTTTAAAATCATGCCGTAAGATTTTTGGGGTTTTGAGAAATTTATCAATAAATTTTTAAGAAAAGGGTGAATTCTTACCTTAAATCCGTAATTAAAATCAAGAAATAGGTGTTAATCTAGCTTCCCAACCTCTCACAAACTTCACTTTTAAGCTACCAAAATATTTAGGGTTTAACTCTCAAGATACAAGATAAAAAATGAGCAAAATGGGCCAAAAATGTGAAAAAACTCTTATATATATTGCAGATTTTTCTGGTTTTTGCAGCAGATTTTTCCTTCAAGTTCACCCCGGACTTTGATGGGGTGTCCGGGATTCATTCGGAGTCCGATTTATGCAAAAAAACTATGCAACCATACTAAATTTGATGTTCTGGATGCGATGGCGATACTAAATTTTCCAGAAAAAGTCATTTTCACAAAATTGACCCCCGAAATCCGAAATCATAATTTTCCAAACCGAGGGTCAAAATGAGATTTAAAAGCTGTAAAATCATAAAAAATATGCTAACACGCTGTAATCGACATTTCAGATCTGCTGGAGAAGTCGGATTTTCCATCTAAGGTCGTTTCGATCAAATGTGTATCCCACACCCATATTTTTAATTTTCCAACTTTCCGATCAATAGGTCAAAATGAGCTCGGGTGAACCAGGACCCGAACCAAAGGTCTACCTAGCATAAAATCGATATTCCAGAGCTGCTGGCGCAGTTCTTTTGGTCATCCATCACACAGATCAAAATATAACCATATAAGTCCAAAATAAGGCTCTCAAAACCATCAAAAACCACAATATTGCATAAATGATACCAAAATGCATAAAAAAAAATGTCAACCACTCCCACACCCCAGAAATACCATAATCTAACTACGGGGAGGGGTAAAACAGTCAAATCATACAAAATCACAAATTTCACATATTTCATCAAATTTTTAGGTCGTTACATTATCCACCACTAAAAATCTAGTTTGTCCTCGAACTAAGGCAAGGAAATACCTGAATCAATGAAAAACTGGGGATAGGAACTGCGCATATCAGACTCAATCTCCCAAGTAGTCACATCTACAAACCAAAGTTGCCACTGGACCTGAACCACAAGGATCACTTTAGAGCGCAACTGTCTAACATCCCTAGCCAAAAGAAAACTGGCTCCTCAATAAAGGACAACCGCTCATCTAACTGAACTGAATCCCAACGAATGACATGAGACTTGTCAAAAATATAGCAACGAAGCTTAAAAACATGAAAAATAGATGAACAATAGATAGATCAAGGGGCAAAGCCAACTCATATGCCACATCACCAATAGTCCAAAGAATCTCAAACGGATCAATATACCTGGGGCTAAGCTTGCCCCTCTTCCCAAAACTCATCTCACCTTTCATGGGTGAAACTCGAAGGAAAACACGATCACCAACACCAAAATTCGAGACACGAAGTCTACGATCAACATAACACTTTTGCCTACTTTGGGCCGCTCTAAGTCTATCCTGAATGACCCAGACCCTATCCAAAGAATCACGAAGCAAGTCCGTACCTCGAGGTCTCACCTCTGAAACATCGAATCAACCTACTGGAGAGTGACAATGCCTACCATACAATGCCTCAAAAGGAGCCATATCAATACTAGAATAGTAGCTATTACTATGTCCAAACTATGCTAAAGCCAAATGTTGCTCCCACTGGCCACCAAAATTCATCACGCACGCGCAGAGCATACTCCAAAACCTAGATAGTCCATTCTGACTGGCCATCAGTCCGGGGTGAAATACTGAACTAAGATCCACTCGAGTACCTAACTCATTCTGAAAAGTCTTCCAAAAGTGAGATGTGAACACAAGACCTCGATCTGAAATAATGGACACCGGCACACCATGCAAACGCACAATCTCACGAATGTAGATACGGGCCAACCTCTCAGCACTAAATGAGACCTGAATCGGAATAAAATGAGCTGAGTTGGTCGATCGATCTACGATGACCCAAACATTGTCAGAACCATGAGATGTACGTGGCAAACTAGTCACAAAGTCCATAGTGATGCGTTCCCACTTCCACTCAGGAATAGGTAACCTCTGAAGTAAACCACCAAATCTCATATGCTCGACCTTCATTGCTGACAACATAGGCAACGAGACACAAAATCTGCTATATCTAAACTTATACCACCCCACCAGTAATGCTATCTCAAATCATGATACATCTTAATCAAACCTGGATGGATAGAATATCTGGAACAGTGGGCCTCCTCCGAGATCAACCTAATTCGATCACCACTCTCGGCATACAAACTCAGCCCTCAATCCTCAAAACTTCATCTGAATTAGGTGAGGCTTCCTTAGACTCTCCACTCAACATCTTATCTCGAATCAACCTCAAAGAGGGTCTAGCATCCACAAGTGCCAAAATACGCCCTGGTGTTGAAATATCAAGCCTGACCATCAGATTAGCTAAAGATTGAACCTCCAAGTCCAACGACGTCTCCTGGGTCAAAAGATACACCAAGCTACCCATGCTAGACGACTTCTAGGTCAAGGTATCCACAACCACATTAGCCTTTCCTTAATGGTAAAGAATAGTCAAGTCATAATCCTTAAGCAACTCAACCCAACGATGCTGCCTCCTAAGAAGATCTCGCTGATAAAGAAGTACAAAAGGCTACGATGATCTGAGAAGATCTTACAATGGAGTCCATACAAGTAGTGCCTCCAAAACTTTAAGGCAAACACAACTGCGCACAACTCTAAATCATGGGTAGGATAATTCCTCTCATGAGGATTCAATTGACGAGATGTATAAGCAATTACCTTGCCCTCCTGCATCAACACAACACCTAATCCAACACCCGAAGCATCACAAAAGATAGTAAAGCCCACATACTCCTTAGGCAAAGCTAATATAGGAGCTGAAGTCAACAAATCCTTGAGCTTCAGGAAGCTCGCCTCACAAGCTTCGGACCACTGAAAAAAAATCTTCTTCTGGGTCAACTTGGTCAATGGAGCTACAATGGATGAACAACCCTCAACAAAACGTCGATAATACTCAGCCAAGCCAATAAAACTCCGAATCTCGGTAGGCAAAGTAGGTTTAGCCCAAATCACGAACCACTGCAACCTTAGCTGGATCAACCATAATACCTTTCTTAGTCACCACATGACCCAAGAAAGAAACAGACTCCAATCAAAACTCGCACTTAGAGAACTTAGCATATAAATTCTCATTCCTTAATCTCTGAAGCACAATGCGCAAATGCTCCTCATGTTCAACCTCACTCTTGGAATAAACCAAGATATCATCTATAGATACAATAAAAAAAGAGTCAAAATATGGTCGAAACACTCGGTTCATCAACTCTATAAATGTGGCAGGGGCATTGGTCAACCCGAAGGACATGAACAAGAACTCATAATGACCATATCGAGTTTGAAAAACAGTTTTGGATATCTGAAGCTCTAATCCTCAACTAGTGATAGCCACACCTCAAATCAATCTTCGAAAATACCACAGCACCCTGGAGTTGATCAAATAAATCATCAATGCAAGGAAGAGGATACTTATTATTAACCATCACCTTGTTCAACTACCAATAATCAATACATATCTGCATAGACCCATCCTTTCTCTTTACATATAAGATAGACGCACCCCAAGGTGAAATACTAGGTCAAATAAATCCCTTATCGAATAACTCATATAACTGATCCTTCAATTCCTTTCAACTCTGTTGGGGCCATCCTATAAGGAAGAATAGAAATGGGTTCGGTGCCTAACTCAACATCAATAATAAAATCAATATCTCAATTTGAAGGCATACTAGAAAAGTCCGTAGGGAACACCTCCATAAACTCACGGGCAACATGGACAGAATCCAAGAAAGAAGGCGAAACAACACTGGTGTCACGAATATGGTCCAAGTAAGATAAACATCCCTTCTCTACCAATTTATGAGCCTGAACATAAGATATAACCCTCTTAGGACCCGAATTAAGTATACCTTATCCAAGCTATCCTTGTCATACCAACTAAAGCTAAAGTCACAGTCCTAGCAAAACAATCTAAGACAACATCATAAGGAGTCAAACAATCCATATCCAAAATAACATCAAAATTGACCATATCTAACACAAGCAAGTTTACCAAAGTTTTACGTCCGGCAAAAGTCATAACACAAGATCGATACATCCGATCCACCACTAAAGAATCACCTACTGGGGTAGATACAAGAATAGGCATGGAAAGAGGCTCCCTAACAGAATCAAAATCCAAAGAAAAATATACAGACATATAGAAAAAAGTCAATCCAGGATCAAATAATAACTTGCAGGTCTGAAACAAATAAAATAGTACCTGTGATCACAGCATCTGAAGCGTCCGCCTCAGATCTGACTGATATAGCGTAGCACTATCCATGACTACCATCTGGCTGAGTGGCCCCATAACCACCAACACGGGCTCTACCATCTCTACCTCTAGCACCTTTAGTAGAACACCTATCTCTCATAACTGAAATAAGGTTATCTCTAAACACGTGGGAAGAACAGTCCTTGGCCATATGGCTAATCTCATCACACACATAACAACCTCTGCGACTAGTCTCAATAGGAGAAGGTACAACTGGGTCTGAACGTCCACCCTGAACTGCTGGACTAGAAGGTCCACCACCTGAACTCTGTAATGCCGTCTGTACTGGCCTACCATAGTATCCACGAGAACCTCTAAAATTTCTGCCTCGACAGGTCTGACTTCTGAACTCACCAAAATATCACGCCTTTTTGGCTCCTCCCTGAGATGCACTAAGAATATCCTCTGTCATCTTAGCATGATCCAAAATACTCTAAAAAGAAGCCCCAAACACAACTATATGAAATGTATCCAACAGAAGAAAGACAACCCAACCCTTCACAAACTTTTGAATCTTCTGAAACTCGGTGTAAATGCTATCTTAGAATATCAAGACAGGGTATGGAAGCAAGCCTTATACTAAAAAACTGTCATGGAGCCCCGCTCCAAATTATCAAACTCGTCCCACATATGATCTCTCAAACTAAAAAGCACAAATCTTTCCAGAAAGGCATCAACAAACTGATCCCATGACAACTCAGGAGCATTAACAAGCCTACAACCAACAAATGATATACAATAATCTCTCGCTGCATCTTTCAACTGATAAGAGGTTTAAGCAACTCTATTCGCATAGAAAGAGTGAAACACAACTCAGAATATAGGATATGAAAGAATTTTGCACGATAAAGTATGAAATGAGGGAATTTTCCTAAAGATATCCTATAACCTCTTGAAGATAGATATGGACGTCTATGTACCGATCGACGAGACTCTATTAGACATCCCATTCTTACACCATTGAGACCAATGAAACTTGGCTGCTTTGATACCAATTTGTCATGACCCAAAAATGAGGGTCATGATGGCACTTGTCGCAGCTACCTTGATAAGTAAGCCTATCACCCAAACTGATATGAATAGAGAGAAAGACATAAATACCCAAGGTAAGGCTTCTAAAATGAAGCCGAACCATATAAATAATCATAAGAATGTGAAAAAAACTTATCTAAAACACCAATCATGCCAAAAACCAGGTGTCAATAGTGTAAGAACTACTAATACAATCCAAGAGTCAAATACATCGAAAAAATAACCACAAAGGAATAATAATTATCTCCGAATACTAATAAAGACATAACTAATATAGAAAGATAGAGGTGAACTTCGGATGCATGAATGTCCAACCACTACGTTGGAAGCTCCAATAGTCGCTCGAATCAAGTAAGCTGAGGCGCACTCGAGCTAGGACCTGCACCAAAAAGGCACAGTAGACGTGAGTACGATCCACTTGTACTCAGTAGGTATCATAGGCCGACCAAGCAAAGTGGTAAATAAAGCATACAAAATATACACTAAGGGCACATCACCTGCAATCAGATAATGTCCCACAACGGTAGCCCACACCGCTTGCACTAACAATTCTAGTATATCTCACATATATTACAAAAACACACCAAGATACGAAACACAAGTATACATTATGTCACATAAAATATAACAAGAAAGAACATGTAGATACAAGATCATCAAATACAAGTAAAGGAAAGTAAGACAAACATATAGATGACAAGTCAATAAGGCAATACAACACAACATAAACACAATAAAGTAAGTGCAATGTATATGATAATGATGATAATGATAATGCACGAGGTTGTCGCACAATCTCCGAGATCGTCACACAATCCCCGTATCTCATATCTCTTTTTCGGCACATCCCTCGAAAAGGGTTTTATAAGGTACTATAATATTTTTAAAAAGGTGTTGCCAGTGTTTCTCAGATGTTGCCACGGTGGTACCAATATTTCATGAATGAGTATGATATGAAGATGTAATGCTCACAACCAATCACAATAAGTATTTTCACAACCAACCACAATGATACATTTTCACAATCACATGAGCCAATATTCACTCGTTATTTTCATTTCATCCATGAATTTCCACATGTCTCATATGCCAGTAAAGTATGAATATAATCATAATACACCCATGGTACCACATTAAATAATACAATACAATTACTCACATGTATTCAAGGCTATCAATGTCACATAGGACCCCACATGGTTAAACATATCACATAATATTTCAATTTCGATAATTACATCACATATAGGCCCCCATAAGGGCACAACACGTAGATAGATATTTTTCATGATTAGTTCCCACCCTTAACATGCATTTTGTACCATCATTTACTACTCAGCCCAATTTGAAGAGTTAAGCCATAACCTACCACGAAAGTCGAAATCGGTCCGCTACACTTGAACCCGCGACCTTACTTTTCATGAACAATCCTGAACTCCACCTAAAATATCAAACACGCGTCAAAACAAAACCAACGATATTCATATTGACTACTTTTGGTTCGGGTTCAAAACGGACCCCCAAAGTAGGTTTCCGAAAAAGAAGGGCAAAATTGGAACTTTACTTCAAAAATATGTTACCCATATTTTTAGGAACCTACAGCTGAAAACTCAAGTTAAATCGAGTGAAAAACGGGGTTCAAATCGAAGAAAAACCATTTTTGAGCTTTACCGAGTAAAATCTTTGAAATCCGGGTTAAAATCAAGAATCGGAGTTGTTTTGAATGTTAAATTGATGAAAAACTAATAATTATAAGATAAAAATATTATTCAAGTGAAAGGAGATGAAATTTGGGTTTAAAACCATGCCGTAAGATTTTTGGGGTTTTGAGAAATTTATCAATAAATTTTTAAGAAAAGGGTGAATTCTTACCTTAAATCCGTAATTAAAATCAAGAAATAGGTGTTAATCTTGCTTCCCAAGCTCTCACAAACTTCACTTTTAAGCTACCAAAATATTTAGGGTTTAACTCTCAAGAGACAAGATGAAAAATAAGCAAAATTGGCCAAAAATGTGAAAAAGCTGCTATATATATTGCAGATTTTTCTGGTTTTTGCACCAGATTTTTCCTTCAAGTTCACCCCGAACTTTGACGGGGTGTCCGAGATTCATTCAAAGTCTGATTTATGCAAACGAACTATGCAACCATACTAAATTCAACGTTCCGGACACGATGGAGATACCAAATTTTCCAGAAAAAAAGTTATTTTCATAAAATTGACCCCCGAAACCCGAAATCACAATTTTCCAAATCGAGGGTTGAAATACGATTTAAAAGCTGTAAAATCATAACAAACATTCTAACATACTAAAATCGATATTCCGGATCTGCTGGAGAAGTCAGATTTTCCATTCGAGGTCGTTTCGATCAAATGTGAGTCCCACACCCATATTTCTAATTTTCTAACTTTTCAATCAATAGGTCGAAATAAGCTCGGGTGAACCATGAGCCGAACCAAAGGTCTACCTAGCCTAAAATTAATATTTCAGAGCTTCTGGCGCAGTCCGTTTGGTCATCCGTCACACGGATCAAAATATAACCACATAAGTCCAAAATAAGGCTCTCGAAGCCATCAAAAATCACAATATTGCATAGATGATACCAAAATGCATAAAAAATCATGTCAACCACTCTCACACCCCAAAAATACCATAATGCAACTATGGGGAGGGGTAAAACAGTCAAATAAAAAAAATCACAAATTTCACATATTTCATTAAATTTTTAGGTCGTTACAATTATTAACATATATGCAACTCTTGCCTCATGGGCAAGACTTAGTTTAGAAAATTATTGTACAAATGCTATACTGTTGAATTAAAAACTTTTGTCCAAGAGGCAAAACTTTATTCTATAATTGCACCGATTAGATTATTAACATATATGCAACTCTTGCCTCATGGGCAAGACTTAGTTTAGAAAATTGTTGAAATTGAAAACTTTTGCCCAAAAGGTAAAAGTTTATCCTTTATTTGCACTGATTAAATTATTAACATAAAAGGAACTCTTGCCTCATGGGCAAGACTTAGTTTAGAAAATTATTGTATAAATGCTATACTGTTGAAGTTGAAAACTTTTGCCCAAGAGGCAAAAGTTTATTCTTTAATTGCACAGATTAGATTATTAACATATATGCAACTCTTGCCTCATGGGCAAGACTTAGTTTAGAAATTTGTTGTACTCTGATTATAAACATCAAATGCATATTGTTACTAATATTCTTTTGCTCAACACAGGTTTCAATATTCTTTTTCACTACTATAGATACACCACCTTCAAAGAAAGATCTATAAACTGATCCAATTGTGCCACCACCAATCAAATACTCCTTGTCTAGCAAGGCTTTTGTGCCAGCCTCCCAGTCCTCATATTTTGAAGGCAAAGTTTTGTTGAAAAGAACCAACTTTCCTATAATGACATTTGAATTTGTTAAAGCCAATGACGTGCTCTCTACAACGAATGTTTTATCTTCTCTTTCCCTTCTCCATCGAGCCTTCATATTGATGATGGTTATCAAACAAACGCCTGAAAGGATTACTGCAGCAGCGACAATAGCAACAATAGCCAAGGTACTCAATTTTGGTTTCCTTTTTGCAAAAGTAGTGCCATCGGCAGAACATGAAACTTCTAAAGAAATACTGCACAGATCAGTATTATGAACAAACGCTGAGGATCCAAACTTCTGGATGCTTTCAATTGAGGGAATAACACCAGATAGAAGGTTGTAAGATAAATTAAAATGAATTAAATTTTGCAAATCTCCAAGGGCAACAAGGATTGATCTAGGAAATGTATTTTGCGATAAATCCAAAAAATGCAAGTTAGACAAATTTTCAAGGGTTGATGGAATACTGTCATTCAATTGGTTATGATGTAAGTCAAGATATACAAGGTTTGACAAGTTGCACAGGTTTTGTGTATTTCTTCTTATAAAAGATTCTTAGATAGATCCCTGGAACAAATATTAGACTCTTCAAAATTCCAGTTCAAAGCAATGATGAAATTAAACAAACTAAATTGAAATGGTGCTATACTCATAGTTGAAAAAGAAGCTTGCAGTTGCTAATCTCCTGCAGAATTTCACCAAATAAGGTGAGATAGACTGACAGAGAATTCTTCAGACATTGATGTAAAATACATGTTAGTGATAAACTGAATTTAGTAGAAGCTTACATCAACAATGATGTCAATTAAGTTTGAAGGCAGAAGTCTCGAAGAATCAGAATCAACATCCATTGAGAGACGCTCTATTTCTTCATCAGAAGCAACATCCATTTTTTTCTGTTAATGGAGCTTGAAGATTTGAGTGAAATCGGCTGAAGAGAAAGAGGAGCAAGAGAAAGAGTATTTGAGAAACGAGGAAAAAAAATAACAACGAGAATCAATATTTGAGAAAAATCTGAGAAAAAAAAAAGAGAAATATGAAAAGCTCTAAATTAAGATTAAAGACAAATTAATTAAAAAAATGAAGAAATAGATAATTGTGTGATATTTTAAAATTTAGTACTCATTGGCTGTAATACGCAAGTAAAATGCATATCAAGAGATATTTTCTTGCAAAAAAAATAAAAGAAAAAAAATAGAATTAATTAACAACAACAATAATAACATACTCAGTGTATTCTCACAAAATGGGGGAAAGAGAGTCAAGTTTAATAAGGAATAGCAAGTAAAGAATAAAGAAAAGTATAAAAAGAAAATGAAAAGAAATAAAGAAAGTATAAGCTAGCGTGTAGGGCTGCTTATCGGACAGATCAGATGGATAAATATATTTAACGGTTCGGCTTATCGGATATTAGCTTTTAAATATACTAATTCATTAGCCAACCAATAATAATCGATTGGTTCGGTTCGAATTAATATTACCGGACGGTTAACCATTGGTGTATTGGCTCAACCATTTTACGCTCCCTTCTTTCACTTCCACAATTTCACTAACCAATATATTGATCTCCCATAAATCATTTTTCCTTATAGTGAAAAATACATAAAAGCTCAAGTTTTGAGGGTGCATACACATAAGCATTTATTTAACAAATATGGATTAAAATATATTTCCGATATACTTGTTTATATATTAGAAGTGAAGACTAGTCTAATATGGTTCAAATTCAAGAAGAATGAGCTAGTAGATCAGTAAGAAATTCAACTTGCAAATCGTATCAAGTCATATAACTATGATGCTGGTGCGCCAGATAATAAAGCATGTATCTCTCTTGTCATAATCGGAAGTTCAAAATAGAGTGTAAAACAACTTGCTTTGGTTTGATCTTTAAGGAGCGACGTTTTGATTTGATTAATTTTAAGGAGCGGTAGAATATTAAATGGAGCTTTAAGGTTAATAATAGGTACTTTAAAGTATATAACTAATGGTAAAAATTAATTATCATAGCTCTTAACGGGTTAATGGTTTACGCAATAAGAAAGTTGAGTTATCCACCCCACACCGATAAACCATTAACTATAAAATTTTAATTTTTTTTTTATCAGCCGTTAATTCGATAGGCCAATACCATTAAGCCAATAAGTCAATTTTGCGGTTGGCTTATCAGTTTTGGTTCGATTTTGAACAACCCTACTAGCATTGTGAAAATAGCAAGCAAATGAGCAAAAATAAGGAAAAAAACAGTGTTGCATCCAGGTTCAAACTCTAGTTGCTTGGGTGTAATGGGAGACATTAGCCGATGGCACCACTCACTCTTCTTTACTACGGGTGACAAGATTAAATTATATTTTCAATTTAACATTTATACACATATATATACATAGTTTCAACCGAGGCTTACGGGTGGTGTGGCACCCCAACCCTTCTACATAGATCCGCCCCCGTGTTGATTCTATGAGGCATGCAACTTCTTTTAATTCAAATATATGAAAATAGTGTGACAAATAAAAAAAGGAGTTTTCTAGCCTAATATGAAAATATGAGATGTGTGACTTATTGCACTTGACAAGATAATATGTATGCACTAAAAGTACTTAATAGATACAAGCAAACCAGGTACATTAACTTGGTACGAAAGTCGAGGTTTGTTTTAAAAAGAAAAAATATTTTGCTAAAGTATTTTTTAATGCAATGAAAAATAAATTTGATGTTATTTGTTAAAATGAAAAAAAAAATATTATTTGTTAACTTGACTATGGGGGTTCAACTAATTATTGTAGTTTCAACTAGTGAAAAGGTGAATTGATCAATCACCTTATTTTAAGAAACTGATTTCTCTAATTTTGAGTTATTGTGATTGCACCAAAGTTATTGATATAGCTTAAAACTATTATAACGGTAATTCAGACCTATGAGAAGGAAATAATATCAGAATATAATATTTGAAAAATGGTATTAAAATATTGATTATGTCAAATTTTGTGATGATCTTGCAGATGGACTTACATGAGCAAGATAAAGGGTCTGAAACACGTCGAGGAGGGAGGAATTGAAGCTCAAAAATCTTAGTCATATGTGAGTAAATCCAATTTGGGGACTAGAGATCCTATAACTAGGTTCAATGAAATAAACTAATCATATAATGACTTGTTATGTAACGCACTATAGTGTTGCCCCTCCCTATGAGTGCATTTTTTCTATAATGATTTGTGGGGGTTGAGTCTAGAACTCTTAATGAAATTCTATATCTCATATGAGTAGGTGTCAAAATTACAGAACCACTCTTGACAAATTTCACCCATGTAAATGTAGAAGTAGGTCATTTCCTATGAGAATGGATCTTATTCACAAATATGCTCATGAAAAAATGGGATAGCACATAGCCGTAATGTGATGGCTATTAAAGCTTATGTCAACACTTTGATTGTTGTGTGTAACCAGTGACACTTTATTTTTCTAAAGAGGACATAGTTCAATTTTGAGACCGTTACTGACTCTGGAGTAAGGGTTACTATTTTACTAAGTGGAGTTTCAATGAATTGTACACCTTGATTTTGCACAATAGTTGTAATACCCCATGTCTGAAATCGACTGTACAACGTACCACTCATTTTATCAAGTCGTATACATAACATACGAGTCGTATGTTGTAAGTCGTGGCTATGGCAATGGGGAGTAGTTGAAGTATGTTGTAGAGACTATTTGACCCTAGAAATCATCATAGTATATTACGAGTCGTATAAAGTGAAGTCGTAAGTTTAGAAAAATAGGTTCCCTAAGTTTCTGTCCATGTTACGAGTGGTTGTTTCAAGCCGTATGGAAAAGTAACAAGTCATAAGTTACCACTTGTATGATGACTAGTGTGTTATCTTTGCCACAGCCAAGCTTACGATTTACTAGTCCAACTTGTATCCTAACCATATGATTCGTATGGTTGACTCGTGACATCTGGAGGTCAATTTTTATAAGTTCAGTTAAGGGGCCTTTTGGTCTTTTACCCACTTATAACTCCTATCCACGACCTATACCCAAGAGAGACGTTATTTTTCTCACTCTTTTAGTCAATTAACAACATTTTTATCCTCCCATCTTCAAGAACAATAAGATTGGGATTTTCTCACCAAGTCACCTCTCAAGTCTCAAATTTAAAGTCCTCTTCACAAGTCAAACAATTCCGGGTATGTGGGGTTCTTAAACAAGGTTAATTATTCCATCCTTGTGCCCCAAAAGCATGATTTTATGATTGAATTTACATATTTTATATCAGGGTTCATCCCTCAAATTCTCATGTATTGAAGTATATCATTATCTTGTGATTTTAAAGCCAAAGATGCATAAAGGTTACATCTACTCATGTTTTAAACCATAAGATTGATATTGTGTTTTGAATTTCATCCCTTTGATTTGAATTCTGATGAAAGATTTTTATAGGGGTATTGAGTCTGATATTTGATTATAAGTGTTATTAAAAAAAGTAAGAGTTTCAAGATTTAATAAGAAGCATTAAGTTTACAAGAAAGTTTAAGCTTTTAAAGTTCCATTCATATGCAATATAACATGATTCAAGAAAGCTTTATCTTTTGATCTAAAGATAAGACATGAAATCCATAACTTGTTCATCTTGATTGTGATTTAAAGTAAAGAGAAGTATAATTGATTTTCAATTTATAAACCCTTATGCTATTTTTAAGATGGATTTCTTAAGTATGAGCATATATGTATTCTAGGGGTAGTATTTAGCACCGAGAATGGAATATGGATGAGCGTATCCTAAATTCCTAGAAACTATAAGCCACCGTAGTTTAAGCATTTTCCCAATATGGATGAAGTATCGTGATCGCTTAAGTTAAGGTTCTATTCTGATGGCAAGGGTAGGAAAACTTTCCCCAATATGGGTCAGATGTTGGACTCCATGGTAGCTCACATTGTTTATGTTGGTTAGAAGAATCTCCCATAAGAAAGAATAAAAGTAAGGATTTTAGAAACTAAGTGTTATGGCTCAGTAAAGATTTTAGAAAATAAGTGTTATGGCTCACTAAGCTTACTCATATGTTTCATTATCTATGCTTTACGATCTTGCAATCTTTAGTTTTACTCAAGTCCAAGGTGCGTCATTTACACTTAACATACATCATTTTGATAGTGTACATATATATTCAAGTCTTGTTTACTTATGCATTCACCCCTACATACTCATTATATTCCAGAAGTACTGACCCACAAATATATCTATGCGCTACATTATCCTATAATGTAAACCCTGGTGCTCGTTTCCAGCAGTACAATTGACTAAGGGCATCATCACCTGCATCCAACTTTTGGGTGAGTCCTCATAGTCCGAGGACCCAGCTTATTAGATTTTTATTTATTGATGAAAGTATTTAGTTACTCGATTTTTATTTATGTTTGGGTCAGCTGGTGTCTGTCCCTGTGGCACTCTAGTTACCAGTAGAGGCTTGTCAGACTGTGTATGTTTTAAGTTTAAAGAGTTTTTTTAAGGTTTCCAAAGTTAAAGACATATATTAAGCTGTGGAACTGTTTACTTTAAGTCTCTATATATGTTAGTTCACTTTTCATATGAATTTCAAGCTGAATAGGTATCATGAGTTTGCTTAAGGCTATTAGTCATCTTTAGCACTATGTGACGTACTTTTGGGGTCTTACAAACTTTGTATCAGAGCCTAAGGTTATAAAGAGTCCTAGGGAGCCAGACAAGCTGCGTTACATAGAGTTTTGATCTTGAATGTGAAGTGCGCTACATTTATGAGCAGGAGGCTACAGAATATGCCTCTTCGCCAAGATGATGCATGCAAAAATGATAATCAACCACCCCTACACGCAGACCCTCTAAATGAGAATGTGTCTCATGATAAATTTTGGGATTCCTTTTAAGAATTGTCCCAAGATATGAATGCCAATTTTCATGGAAACCAATAGGAAATAATCCTACTTCAGCAAAATGGTAACCTAGCTGCAGCCCAGATTCGGGACTTTATGAGGATAAATCCACTTGAGTTTTATGGGTCAAAAGTGGATGAGGATCCTCAAATATTTATTGATGAGGTGAGAAAGATTACTAAGATCATGCATCCTATAGGCTGAAGGATGTTTCTTATGATTAGGTCACTATGTGAAAGGATGGTAGGGGTGATAATGCAGCTCCTATGAGTTGACAGGTGTTTTAAAGTACTTTTAGGACAGGTTCTTTCCTTGTAAGATGAGGGAGGCTAAAGTGTAGGAGTTCATTAACTTGAGGTAGGGCTCTATAACAGTGAAGGAGTACATCCTTAAGTTCACTCAGTTAGCCATATATGCCCCAGAGTTGCTATCTAACTCTATAGCTCGTATGAGTGAGTTTGTTTTGGGTGTTTGATTTGGTAGTCAAGGAGTGCAAGACTTTCATACTGATTGGGGATATGGGTATTGCTCGATTGATGACTCATGCTCAACAGATTGAGGCAGAAAAGATGAAGAACAAGGAGAGGAGAAATAAGAGAGTTAGAATTGGATAGTTTAAGTATAGTCAGCCAAGGTATGGAGGGGGAAGTCATTTGAAGTTTTAGGGTTATTCATCAGTGCCTGCGTTATCTTTAGCTGGTGCCCCTACACCCAAGACCAAACAGAAGCAGTGGGGCAGGACTTTAAACTATAGGTCTCAGAACAGTGTAGTCGGAAGGCCCAGTTACCCTACATATGAATAGTGTGGTAGGACCCATCCTGGTGAATTTTTGATTGGCAAAGAGGGTTGATATGGTTATGGTAAGATGGGCCACAGGATGAAAGAGTGTCCATATACTAAGCAGGAAAGTAGAGATGCTCATCCTCAGACTCAGGCTACTAACCCAGCAGGTCAGCCAGGTCGCCCAGCTACTCCACAGGACGCATCATCTAGTATAGTTGGCGGTCAGTGTCAGAATTGGTTTTATGCTTTACCATCCTGTCAGGAGCAAGAAAGTTCACCAGATGTTATCACTGGTACGCTTCGTGCCTTTCACATTGATGTATATGTGTTGTTAGATCTAAGATCAAATCTCTCTTATGTAACACCTTTGGTTGCTGTAAATCTTAGGGTAAGTCCTGATAATCTCCCTAAGCCCTTCTGATTTCTACCCTGATGGGTGAGTCTATTGCGAGTGTCCTATCACTATCCTACATAAGATCACACTAGAAGATCTAATAGAGTTAGAGATGGTATATTTTTATGTTATTATAGGTATGGATTGGCTCCATTTATGATATGCATCAATAGATTATCGCACCCGCGTGGTGAAGTTTCAATTTTCTGGTGAGGTAGTTTTCGAATGGAGGATAATTCTTTATCCCCCAAGGGTCATTTCATCTCTTATCTTAAGGCTAGAAAGTTAATCTCAAAAGGGTGAATCTATTATTTTTCTTGCGTCAAAGATGTTAATCTCAAAAGAGTGAATCTATAATTTTTTTCGATTCAAAGATACTAAGTCTGAAGCCCCGATAGTTCAATCAGTCTGGGTAGTCAATCAGTTTCTTGAGGTTTTCCCCAAAGATTTGCTAGGGGTACCTCCAGACAAAAAACTAGAATTCGGTATTGATTTTCTCTTTAAACTTAGCCCACTTTATCCCTTCTTATTATATGGCTCCGATCGAACTTAAAGAGTTAAAGGAGCAGCTTAAGGACTTCTTAGATAAAGGTTTTATTAGGCCTAGTGTTTCTCCGTAGGGTGCTCCGGTGATTTTCATGCACAAAAAAAATGACACTCTCAGAATATGCATAGATTATAGACAGGTAAACAAGGTTACCATTAAGAACAAGTATCTCATTCATAGAATCAATGATTTGTTCGATCAGCTTTAAGGCACCCAGTGGATTTCCAAGATTGACCTTAGGTCGGGATGCCATCAGTTGAAAGTCAGGGAGCAAGACATTTCAAAAATAGCTTTCCAAATGAGGTATGACCATTTTGAGTTTGTGGTTATGCCCTTTGGACTAACAAATGCTTCTGCAACCTTTATGAATTTGATGAACAGGGTCTTCAAGCAGTACTTGGATATGTTTTTTATTATATTTATAGATGACATACTAGTGTATTCCAGGAGTGAGAAGGAATATGCAGACCATCTGAGAATAATACTACAGACCCTCAAGGACCGTCAATTATATGCGAAGTTTGGTAAATATCAATTTTGGTTGGAATCTGTTACCTTCTTGGGGCATGTAATTTCAGGGGCTGGTATTCATGTAGATTTTAAAAAAACTAATACAGTAAAGCACTGGTCTAGACCCATCACTCCATCTGATATCAGGAGTTTTTTGGGTTTGGTTGGATATTATGGAAGATTTTTTGAAGGGTTCTCTTCTATAGCCGCACCATTGACTAAGCTGACATAATAGAAAGTGAAATTTATATGGTTGGTTAAGTGTGAGAAGAGTTTCCAAGAGTTGAAGGATAGATTGACTTCCGCACCAATGTTAGCTTTGCTAGAGGGGTTAGATGGATTCGTAGTATATTGTAATGCTTCCAAAGTTGGGATAGGTTGTGTGTTCAAAATGGGAAAGTGATAGCCTATGCCTCGAGGCAACTTAAGGATCACGAAAAAAATTACCCAACTCATGACTTGGAGTTAGTTTTTGTGGTATTTGCCTTGAAAATTTAGAGACACTACCTCTATAGTGTGTATGTTGATGTTTTCACTAACCATAAGAGTCTTCGGTATGTATTTTCTCAGCGGGAGCTGAATCTTTATCAGAGAAGGTGGTTGAAGTTATTAAAAGATTATGACATAATTGTACTCTATTATTCGAGTAAGTCCAATGTGGTAGCAGACACACTGAGTAGGTTATCCATGGGTAGTGTGTCACATGTGAAAAAGAAAGAACCAGAAATAGCCAAAGAGGTGCATAGATTAGCCCATCTGGGAATGTGTTTCCTCAACACTAATGATGGGGGAGTAGTAGTTCAGAACGGTTCGAAATCATCTTTGGTAGTGGAAGTGAGGGAGAAATAGTGAAATGATCCCACACATAGCTAAATATTGGAAGTCGTCTAATAATAAACTATTGAGATTTTCTCCCAAGGGGCAGATGGTGTACTTTGCTATCAAGGTAGGCTTTGTGTTCCCAACGTAGACGGGTTGAGGGAAAAGATACTAGCCGAGGCTCATGGTTTGAGGTATTCCATTCATCTGATTGCTACTAAGATATACCGCGACTTATGGGAAATTTATTGGTGGAATGGTATTAAAAAGGACATAGCAGAGTTTGTGGCCAAGTGTCCAAATTTCCAACAAGTTAAAGTCGAACAACAAAGTTCGAATGGTACGCTATAGGAGATCAACATCCCTACCTGGAAATGGGAAGTAGTGAATATGGATTTCATCACAGGGTTGCCTCGTACAAAACATCATCATGATTCAATTTGGGTTATAGTAGATCGAATGACTAAATCAAACCATTTCCTACCTGTCAAGACTTTAGATACAGCGGAAGATTATGCCAAAATGTATATTCGCGAGTTAATGAGGCTTCATGGGATACCTTTATCCATCATCTCAGATAGAGAAACGCAATTTACTTTGCAGTTTTGGCAGTCGTTTTAGAAAGGCCTTCGTACAAAGGTTAAACTTAGTACTGTTTTTCATCTGTAGACCAATGATCAGGCTGGACGCATAATTCAGACATTAGAAGATATACTGAGGGCATACGATTTAGACTTTAAAGGAAGTTGGGATGACCATAAAATTTTGATTGAGTTCGCTTATAATAATAGTTACCATGCTAGAATTCAAATGGCTCCATTTGAAGCATTGTACAGGCATAGGTGCAGATCACCCATGGGATGGTTTGAGGTTGGTGAAGCGATGTTAATTAGGCTAAATTATTCTCTTAAAGTTGAAATTTCAATTGATTCGTGAAATATTTAAGACTTCTTAGAGTCATTAAAAGTCATTTGGAAATATAATGAGGAGAGAGATCAAGTTTGAAGCGGGGGATTGGGTATTCCTGAAAGTGTTGTTGGTGAAGGGAATAGTGATATTTAGAAAGAAAGGGAAGCTAAGTCCCTGATTTTTTGGCTGTATGAGATAGTAAAGCGTATAGGAGAGGTTGCTTATGAATTAGATTTTCCATTAGAGTTAGCTGCAGTTCACCCAGTGTTCCATGGTTTGATGCTTAAGAAGTGAATTGAAGACATATCCTTAGTAATTACCCTGGAGATTATTGGGGTCAAAGATAACTTATCGTATGAGGAGATTCCTATGGAGATACTTGATAGGCAGGTCCAAAGGCTAAGAAATAAGGAAGTAGAGACAGTAAAGGTCCTTTGGAGAAATCAATTAGTTGAAGGGGTCACTTGGGAAGCTGAAGCAGATATGATGACCAAGTATCCTCATCTCTTTTTTTACAACTTAGTTCCTACCAAAGGTAAATAGTTATTTTCAGCCAGAACTTTTTCTCTTTAAGTCTGTTTTAAGTATTCTTAGGTCATATCTTATGTTGTCAATAATTGGATTCTTGTGATAAATATAAGCTTGGTTATAAGTTTGGTGTAGAGATGTTAATTCTTTTCCAGATCCAAGATGAATCACAGTCGAGGACAAATGTTTTCAAGAAGAAGTATTGTAATACCCCGTGTCTGAAAGCCACTGTACAATGTACGACTCATATCATTAAGTCGTATACACAATATACGAGTCATATGTTGTAAGTCATAGCTATGACAGTGTGGAGTATTTGAAGTCTGTTGTAGAGACTATTTAACCCTAGAAATCGTCATAACATAATACGATTCATATGAAGTGAATTCGTGAGTTCAGCAGAATAGGTTCCCTAAGTTTCTGTCCAAGTTACAAGTGGTTGTTTCAAGTTGTATGGACAAGTAACGAGTCATAAGTTACCACTCGTATGATGACTAGGGTGTGCCATCTTTGCCACTGCCAAGCTTTCAAGTTACTAGTCCAACTCGTATCCTAACGATACGAGTCGTATGGTTGACTCGTAACGTCTGGCGGTAAATTTCTATAAGTTCAGTTAAGGGGCGTTTTGGTCTTTTCCCTACTTATAACTCCCAACCCACGATCTATACCCAAGAGAGGAGTTATTTTCCTCACTCTTTCAATCAATTAACAATATTTTTTCTCGTTCCATCTTCAAGAACAACAAGATTAGGGTTTTGTCACCAAGTCATCTCTAAGTCTCAAATTTAAAATCCTCTTCACAAGTCAAACAATTCCAGGTATGCGGAGTTTTTGAACAAGGTTAATTCTTTCATCCTTGTGCCCAAAAACCATGATTTTAATATTGAATTACATGTTTTATATTAGGGTTCATCCCTCAAATTATCACGTATTGAAGTATACCATTAGTTTGTGATTTTAAGGCTAAAGATGCATAAAGGTTACATCTACTCATGGTTTGAACCTTAAGATTAATATTGTGATTTGAATTTCTTCCCTTTGATTTGGATTTTGATGAAAGATTTCTATATAGGTATTGAGTCTGATATTTTTTTTACAAATGTTATTAAAGAAAGTAAGAGTTTTAAGATTTAAGAAGAAGCATTAAGTTTACAAGAAAGTTTAAGCTTTTGAAGTTCCATTCATATCCAATATAGCATGATTCAAGAAAGCTTGATCTTTTGATCTAAAGATAAGACATGAAATCCACAACTTGTTCATCTTGATTGTAATTTAAATTAAAGAGAAGCATAACTGATTTTCAGTCTATAAACCCTTATGCTAATTTTAAAGTGGATTTCTTAAGTAGGAGCATATATGTATTCTGGGAGTAGTATTTAGCACCGAGAAGGGAATATGGATGAGCTATCCTAAATTGCTGAAGACTACGAGCTACTATAGGTTAATATTTTTCCCAATATGGATGAAGTATAGCGATCACTTAAGTTAAGGTTCTATTTGGATGGGAAGGGAATGACAGCTCTCCCTAACATGGACAAGACGTTGGACTCTATGGTAGCTCACATGGTTTATGTCGGTTAGAAGAATATCCCATAAGAAAGAATAAAAGTAAAGATTTTAGAAACTAAGTGTTACGGCTCACTAAGCTTACTCATATGCTTCATTATCCATGCTTTACGATCATGCAGTTTTCTGTTTTACTCAAGTCCAAGGTGAGTCATTTCCACTTAGCATACATCATTTTGAAAGTGTATATATTCAATTCTTGTTTTACTTATGCATTCACCCCCACATACTCAGTACATACTAGAAGTACTGACCCACATATATGTCTATGTGCTACATTGTCTTATAATGTAGGTTCTGGTGCTCATTTCCAGTGCGATTGACTTTAGGCATCATCACCCGTATCCCGATTTTTGGGTGAGTCCTCATAGTCCATAGACCCAGCTTATTAGACTCTTGTTCATTGATGAAAGCATTTTAGTTACTTGGTTTTTGTTTATGTTTGGGTCAGTTGGGGTCTTCCCCAGTAGCTCTCTAGTTAGTAATAGAGGCTTGTCAGACTGTGTATGCTTTAAGTTCAAAGAGTTTGTTTAAGGTTTCCAAAGTTAAAGACTTATATTAAGCTGTGGAATTGTTTACTTTCAATCTCTATATATTTTAGTTCATTTTTCATGTGAATTTCAAGCTGACTAGGTATCATGGGTTAGCTTAAGGCTATTCGTAGTCTTAAGTACTGTGTGACGTCTAGGTGTGTACTTCCGGCGCGTTATAATAGTATCCTTCGACTAAATTGATTAAATACTCTCTCATGTTAATATTAAAATAAGTGGGAAAATGTTGTTACATTTGAATATTAAAATATAATATTATTAAAGAGTGTCATTGGCTGCCAAAAATGTAAGAAACATACCACTTTATGTTCATGATTTAGTGGTATGAAATTATATTTAATCTCTTTTATTAGAGGAAAAATGTGGTCACAAGTTCTCTTGTAACTTCTATCATTATTCTACCTAGTTACTCTTGTAACTCTTGTACCACTTGTAATCTAAAGACCATTAATTTTTCCTCTTTACTATCTCATATTTTCTTTCTATTCAATACAAGGATGAATTTCTCACCTATCAATAGTGGTGCTTCTTCCTTTACTATAAGATAAGAAAAAAATGATAAGTGTGAAAAAATATTAGTATGTGTTTTAGTGAAAGAGAGAGTTGAGATATAGAAAATATTCTAAGTCTTCAACTATATTTGCTATATAAAAGAGAATAACTATATTAGTGAAATAGAGAGTTGAAACAAAGGAAATTTCTAAGTCTACAACTATATTCACTATACAAAAGAGAGTTTTAATATGTTGAAGGAAGACGTTTTTGTGGTGGAGATTTGGACTCTTCAACTAATGCAGAATTGCTTGAGTTGCACATTGTTGATGAGTTGTTGTATCCTGAAAGGGACAAGTCAATAGATATACTGTTAGATTTGTGTAGATTATGCTACAGTGGGCTTGAATCTCCTTAAAGAGAGCGAGATATCGGCGCCTCAACCAAAAAGAAAATTGTCTTATTTTCTTTATTTTTTTCTTTATTTTATTATTTCAACTGTAATTATTATATTTTGTGGTATATTCAAAATAAGATTGAGGCATTCTAGTGGTGATCGAGTTTGTTGTGGGAGTGAATATCTGCAAGAGCCTAGAAGATTGTGCATTAATTTTGTATTTTTTTCTTCTATTTTTTAATGGCTAAGACCGTAAGAATGATATTGTATTATTTATTTTTTATCTATTTTTTCTATTACTTTTCTTATTTGTATTTTATATATAAATTTTCAATTTTCGTAAATTTATAATTTATTTTTGTTCAAAATATTAACTTATAATTTTTTTGACATAATTTTTTTCCTCCTTTTTTGGCCTTTTAGATTCTGAAAAATGTCTAAATATTATTTTTTCCATGAATTTTCAATTACAAATCCTTCGTTGTATGTTTACATAACACTAAAATTAATAAAATAATGTCCTGAGTCTCTTCATTTAAAAAAAAAATATATCGTGCTATGGTGGTGTCACCTTTATATTAATAAATATTTTTATAATATTTTTCATGAATTTTCAATCACATATCCTTCATTTAGTGTACACCTAAACTATCGTTTGTCTTAAATACCCCCTCCCCCGAACTTATTAATTTAATAAGTCGAGTACACCTTTTTGGTTCACTTGGCATAAAAAGTGAGTTCAAACTCCATCAAGCACGTGATGGAGTAAAAAATATTGTCACATCAATATTTTTCAAGGGTTAAAAACGAAAAAAACATCTATTTTTTATTTTTACAAAAAATTCAAAGGCCCCCTCTCTCTTCTCTTCCTATTTATTCTCTCTTCTCCTCCATCGCTTTAAAAAATTTTAAAAATATTTTTTTAATTGCTTCTATTTTACCTGCTTAAATTAAGGGTGTGCATTGATCGGTTCGATTCGATTTTCTATATTATCGATTTAATTTATCTGTTATTAATTTTTAAATATGCTAAATTAATAACCAAATCAATAAGATATTTTCTTATCGGTTTTTAGTCTTTGACGATTCATATTCAATTTAACCGATAAGAAAATACTCATAAAATAGAAAAAATAGTAACTAACATGAAAAGAAACTGAATCTTAGTTGCAACCAAAATCGTATATGATGTATTTTAATTTACAAGAATCTTCAAGCTTGAACTAAATGTTATTTAGGAGAAATTAAGAGTTTGTATAATTGAAATAATAGATTTGTTAATTTGTAAAATTTAAAGAGAAGTTAAGAGTAATATTAGTGTGTGTGTGTGTGTGTGTGTCTATATATATATATATATATATATAAGAGTAGGTGTAAAATAATAATTTGGTATATTCTTATTGGGCTACCGATTTACCCAATAACCCAATAAAAGAAGTCAAAACTGAACCAATAACCTAATAATTTATTTCATAAAATCATTAAAAAATCATTAACCCAATAACGATAAATCAATAACATTTTTATCGGTTCAATTTTTGTACACCCCTAACTTAAATTACTATTTTTTACTCCATAAGTTATAATAGTAAACATGTTTGTGCATGTAAGTCTCCTCAAAATCCTAATCAAAATAGTAACCGGAAACTACTATGAAACACTAACTAGAAAAAATAATTCAATATTTTTAACACAAAGAAAATAAACTAAAAATATATTTTTGTTAGATAATAACTTACTTGATCGACGAAAATTCAACCTTTCACTATTTCAGAGTAGAGGGAAACTCAAAAACACAATATTTTTTGAGATAAATTGGAAAATTAAGGGTGTAAGTGGGTTATTTTTTTATATAGGATAAATATGAGGAAAGTGGATGGTATTTATCCACATGGACAGATGCATAAGCAACTTTTTTCACGTGCACGTGCATGTTTACACGTTGTGTCTTTGGACCACAAAAAGTGTATGCAACTTATTAAATTAACAAGTTCGGGCGCGGGGGGGGGGGGGGGGGGGGGGGGGAGGATATTTAAGACAAACGTTAGTTTAGGCGTACATTGAATAAAACATCACAATTTCAGGGGTTAATTTATACTTCTCTCATAAAAATATTGTCTTGACTCTATTGATATTTTTTTTCCAAAAAAAAATTATCATCGTATAATGGTGTGACCTTTATATTAATAAATAACATTAAAAAGCTGAGACCTACAATCAACAATAGTTGCTTCACAAAAAATAAAGCTCAGGAAAAAACCATACAAGTTTATCATCAGTATAATCTTTGCTAGGAATTCTATTTATTTATTTTCTTATCTTTTGATAATTTCCCTACTTCTCTACTTTTATTGTAGTATAATAATTATGTCAATTGACCATTCATTTATATTTTGTAAATGTAAAATTTAATAATCTTTATTTTCATTTGCTTGCACAACTTCTTATAATCATAACCCCTAAAATAATTAACACTCATATTTATGACAGTATTTGGTATTCCATATTTTTGTTCTATAAATAGAAATATTGTAAAACTTTGTAAAAGTAATCATATTAATTTATTACGTTATTGATGAGCTTATATATATATATATATATATATATATATATATATATATATATGTTCATGCTTCTGTTTGACTTGAAAAAATAAGGTGAAAGCTATTGATTGTTTTCTATTTTTTAAAATGATTAAAGTTGCAAGAATGATGTTGGTGATTTCTCTTTATTTTGTATTTTATATAAATTATTTGATTAATTGTTGTAGATTTATAATTTCTTTAGTTCAAAATTGTAATTTATGACTTTGTTGGAAGTCTGTTAAAGACTAAACAATCATTTTTATTATATATATATATATATATATATATATGTATGTATGTATGTATGTATTTGAGAGAGAGAATGATTTTGTGTATAAATCCCTCTTACATTTATACTATGTTTAATAAAATTAAAAATTTCTCTGTGTGTCTTTCTCTCTCTATATGTATAGAGAGAGAGAAAGTTTTTGAATATAAATTCCTCTTATATTTATTCTATATTTAATAAAATTATTGATATTTTATCATTTTCTGTAATCGCGCGATTTTAGCTAGGTCAACATTGAGGCCCAATCATCAACGACCCAAATCACTTCTATTAATGACCCAACTTGATAAATACTTGTACATTGTAAATATAAAGAGGAGTAGATATTTTTCTTCAAAAACAGACAATAAGAAAGAATAAACTCATTGACTTTTTCTCTCTCTTCGTTGATGATAGTCTTCTAGAGCTTTCGTCGACTTTCTTCCGCATTTAATGGACATCTATGGAAATTAACATGATATCAGATGCAGGTTTTAACTTGTTCTTGTCACACTCTATCTTCCGATGGTACCCATAAACGGTGAATCTACCGGAGTTGCGTTCTCGTTGGAAACTCTCTGAAGTTAGGGATTTTTTTGGTTCGATGTTACTAGTAGCCGAAGTTTTCAGCTTCATCAAAATTGATCAATTGAGGTCAAGATATATCACTTATAGTGACATTGCAGTTGTGGTGACCTTTGCTATTTTAGGTTTACAAGAAAATCACTGGTAATTCTATTTCAAAGGCCTTTACTCCTTCAGGTTTTGAAGGAGAATAGTAACGTCGTTTCTGTTTCTCATATCATTGATCTTGACTGTAGTATTTGTGTGAAGTGGTTTCTTCTTCTTTGAAATTGAGCAATTTGGCATACCTCAACTGCTTTAGTGTACATTTCCCGTGTAAACAATGTATTGTTTGTTTTCTTCTCTTTTGTTGAATTTGAAATAGGTGATATTGGTTGTTTTTTATAGATAGTCGTCCAAGTATGTCTACTGTGAATGGGAGTTCTAGTTTTACTCTATCCACACTTGACCCTTCTCATCCTTTTTATGTTTAGCCTTCTAACAACCCTGAAAGCCAAATGGTCGCAGTACCTTTCTCGGGAGTTGGTTTTGTATTGTGGAGAAATAGCATGTCAACATCTCAATCCGCTAAAAACAAATTAGGACTTTTAAATGGGAGAAATCATAAACCTACTCCGGATTCCCCTTATTTTTCGTACTAGGAGAAGTGTAATGATATGGTGAAGTCTTGGATCATTAACTTACTTTCTCGAGATATTGCAATTAGTGTTATGAGCCTCAAAATTGCTATAGAAGTATGGGAAGATATAAATGATAGATTTCGCCAATCAAATGAATCTAAGTATATTCAATTTCAAACACAAATTAGTTCTACCACTCAAGGATCTTCTGACACTACTACATATTACACCAAACTTAGGACGTTATGAGATGAACTTAGTTGTGCCTATGTTGGTCCTGTGTGCACTTGTGGTGCTCTACACAAGTTCATAGAAGATCAACAACTTTTTTAATTTCTCAGTGGGACAAATGATTCCATTTCTATTGTTAGGAGTGGTGTATTGATGATGAATCCTCTTCCACCTATTAGTAAAGTATATTCTCTACTTCAACAAGTTGAAAGTCAAAGAGAAAACATACCACCTCCTCCTAGTTTTTCTGGGGATTGTACAGCTTTTTCAGCTAACTCTTCAACTGCTCCTTACAGAAAATATTCCCAAAAGGTTAATTTCAATCCACAAAGATCAGCAACTCAAATATCTCCATTACTAGATTCAAAAAGTCCCATTCTTCCCACACCTAACTCATCTAGAGGTAGTTTGTTTTGCAACTGTTGCAAAAGATCTGGACATACTGCAGAGAAATGCTATTAACTTGTTGGTTATCCTGCAAACTTTAAGTTCACCAAGAACAAAAAGTCTGCTTCCTGTGTCCAAGATGAAATTCCACCTCCTGCCATACTACCTTCTACACCACCTCCTGTTGAGAATCTCATGGATCCAATGAAGAACAATATGATCACCTCTAAATACTATTTCAATATGCCATCTATCTCCAAGATATAATGCTGAAAGATTTTTAGTAGATACTTCTGCCTTTGCTCACTTTGCAGGTTTATTTACTGCATACGTTGTTAATTCTGTGGATTGTCATATTTGTGCTTCATCATATTTGGGTGTTAACCCCTGGATTCTAGATTCAAGGGCTACCAACCATATGAATCCCCACAAACATTTACTTCAAAATCTTACTCCTTTGTCTAAACCATTTCTTGTTACTCTTCCCAATGGGTATAAAGTTAAAGTGTTATCCACTGGCAATTTAGTTCTTAGAAATGATATTGTCCTCCTTAATGCACTTCTTGATCCTTCATTGTATTTAAATTTAATATCCATTCATCAGCTTATTTCCCAACTGAATGTCATGGCTATTCTTACCAAATCTCACTATTTATTACAAGGCCCTTCTCTGAAAAGGCCACTGGTGATTGGTAAGGCCGCAGGCAGACTATACTATTTTCAACTTGATGCTAATTTGTTTCCCAATTTTCCTTGTAATTTTTTCCTTCCTAGTTTCATTTCTGACAATTCTAGTACTGTGCCTTTAGATACTAATCATCCATCTACTATTTGTACTGATTCTATTCCTCCTTACATTCCGTTTCCTACTTGTAATTTTGTTTCCACTAGTAATAAAATTGACTTGTTTTGGAATCAAAGATTGGATCACATTCCTTATCACAAAATGCAATCTATATCTTCTTTGTCTACTAAAGTTCCTGCCAAGCAACCCTTTATATGCCAAATTTGTCCCATGGAAAGACAACCGAGACTTTCTTTTCATGAAAGCGTCATCCATATCTGATATCCTTTTCAATTAGTCCATATTGACATTTGGGGTCCTTACAACACAAAGACTTACAATGGTTTTAGATATTTCCTTACTTTAGTGGATGATTTTACTAGGACCACATGAACCCATTTACTTTTCTAAAAGAAATGCTCTTTCCATCCTTAAGACATTAACCACCATGGTCAAAGTCCATTTTCATACTTTTGTGCAATCATTTAGGTGTGACAATGTCTTTGAACATGAGGCTAGTGCTGCTGCCTTTGAATTTTTTTTCCAGTCAAGGCATTCTCTATCAAACCATCATCATACATACTCCCCAACAAAATGTAGTTGTGGAATGCAAACATAAGCATCTTTTGGAAGTCTCTAGAGCTCTTTTATTTTAATCTAAACTCCCAATTTCTTATTAGAGTGAGTGTGTTCTAACTGCCACGTACTTGATAAATAGGATCCCTTCTTCTATTCTAAATAACATCTCTCCTTTTGAAAAATTACATGGCTTTGCTCCATCATATGATCACCTTCGATCCTTTGGTTGTTTGTGTTTTGCCACCTCCCCAAAGGTTGGTCGAAATAAATTCCATTCAAGATCTATTCTCTCTTTATTTTTAGGATATCCCTTTGGTAAAAAGAGGTTTAAGTTTCTCTCTCTTAAAAAGTTCACCATTTTATACTCAAGGGACGTTGTGTTCCATGAACATAAATTTTCATCTGCACACTCTCCTTATCCTTCACTATTTCTTGATTCATCACCTTTCTTTATTAATGTGCCCCTCTTTCCCCTGCTAATTCTCCTCCTTACAATCCCACAATTCTAGTTTCTTCCTGTATTCCTTCCCCTCCTAACTTGGTAGTCCCTCCACCAAGTACCAGATCTAGCATACCCATTATCAAATCTTTCTACCTCTCTGATTTCCATTGTTCTTCAGTCCTTCCTGCTGCTTCATCTTTCCCCTCCAAAGCTTTTTCTCTTGAAACTCACATTACTGAACCATAGTATTTTTAGCAAGCAGTTTTGAACCCTTCTTGGCAGGAATCCATGTCCAAAGAATTTGAGGTCATTGCTTCTAACCATACTTGGACCTCATCCCACTTCCCCCTAACAAGAAAGTCATCCCTTGTAAATAGGTGTACAAGGTCAAGCGTAAGGCTGATGGTTTTATAAAGCATTACAAAGCTCATTTGGTTATTCAAGGTGATACTCAAAGAGAAGAAATTGACTTTGCAGACATTTTTTCTCATATTATTAAACTCATTGCCATTAAATGTTTGATCACTGTTGCTGTCAAACGTGACACCATTTTTTAATTGGACATCAATAATGCATTTTTGCATGGTGACCTCCATGATGAGGTTTACATAAAAGTTCCTCAATTTATTGGGGTCAGTCCTTCCACTCCTACCTTGGTATGTAAGCTTTGGAAATCTTTATATGGTCTTCGTCAAGCTTCTCGACAATGGTTTTTCAAGCTGTCCGGGGCTTTACTTTCCAAAGGCTATATCAGTCCAACAAAAATGACTAGTCATTATTTTCCAGATTTGTTTCTGGTTCTACTGTCCTTCTGGCAGTATATGTTGATGACATCCTGCTTGTTGGGGATGACCTCATCGAAATGGCTTCACTCAAGTCCTTTTTGGACCAAAAGTTTAAGATCAAGGACCTGGGTCATGTGCATTATTTTTTAGGTTTGGAAGTTACATCTACTGCTCAAGGCTATGCCATAAGCCAATGCAAATACACCACTGACCTCCTTGATGAATTCAAATATGATTTTTTTTCTCCGGTTGTTGCTCCTTTAGATTCCTCTATAAATCTGAATGTTGACATGGGTGCACCTCTTTCTGATCCTAGTTTATGCAGATGCCTGGTTGGTAAGCTAAATTTTTTGCAACACACTCATCCTGACATTGTCTTTTTTGGTTCAACATATGATCCAATTTCTACAACGGCCTCAAGTGCCTCATATGTTGGCTGCTCTTCGTGTTTTTCGTTATTTGCTTAATGACCCTGGTCAAGGGATTATACTGACGAACTCTTCAGATTTCTCTTTTGTGGCTTATTCTGACTCCAATTGGACTGGCTATGCTGAATCTCTTCGTTTAGTGACGGATTTTTTTTATAAATCTTGGTGGCAGTCTTATTTCTTGGAAGATCAAAAATAAGCCTACAATTTCTTTATCTTCGACGGAGGCTGAATATCGGGCTCTTCGCAAGGTTTTTGCTGAAATTTCTTGGCTGGTTCGTTTAGTGGGTGATCTTGGGTTATCTATCACTACTCCCGTTCCCATATTTTGTGAGAGTCAAGCAGCCTTACATATTGCCAAGAATTCGATGTTTCACGAGCACACTAAGCACATCGAAATTGACTGCCATTTCGTTTGAGATTGCCTGAATTCTGATTTGGTTTCGTTAAAATTTATTTTCAGTTCTACTCAATTGGTTGATATTATGACCAAACCTTTGTCAGGTGTTCTTCACTCTGATGTTATCTCCAAGCTGGGAGTGTTCCCACCCTCCAGCTTAAGGGGGGTGTTAGCCGGGTCAACATTGAGGCCCAATCATCAACGGCCCAAATCACTTCTATTAATGACCCAACTTGATAAATACTTGTACATTGTAAATATAAAGAGGGACAAATATTTTTCCTTAGAAACAGACAATAAGAAAGAATAAATTCATTGACTTTTTCTCTCTCTTCGTTGATAGTCTTCTAGAGCTTTCTTCGACTTTCGTCCGCATTTGATCGACATCTATGGAAGTTAACACGCGAAACTTGAATAAATCAACTAGTGATAAATAAAATGTCGACAATAATTTCTTAATAATGAAATTTACAACGAAAAGTAAAATAAAAACATATTTAAATGACAAGCCAAGACATAACACGTATACTATCGGTTCTTACTTTCTCAAGGCATCAACACATCTTTGAGCCATAATATATGTGGTCTCTTTTTGTATATTAGAGTTGCATTACGATCAAAAGAAACAAAAAGTGACCCAACAGTGAATATTTAAAAGCTTAAATTTTCAAACACGATGTAGGAAAAATTATTCTAAAGAAAAAAGAAGAGTTTTTTCACACTTTTCAAATAAATATGGCATTAATCCGTCTTTATAGGTGACCAAATATAGCCATTGGTATACCATTTGTGCATCTCAGTGCTTAGAGAACAACTATAACTAATGTATTTAAATTTGTTGCCTTGATAAGTAGTATTATTTCTGTATCCTGATCAAGAACTATTACAAATTTATTTTTCTGTGTGACTTTATTTCGAAAGTCATTCTGCAAATATTTTTATCATTAATAACTACAATCTGCGTGTTCTTCGTATTAAATGAAGTTCAGAATGCATATAAAATATATTACTACTATATATAAGCATGAGTAGCATGCAGCAGGAAGCAGGCAGCTGGCGTTGTCATGGCTGCTTTCAGTTGTCTGCTTGCTCCGTAATTTTACTATATCACCTCTAATTAACTATTATATATTATTTACGTATTAAAAAATTAATAATATTTAATAAATAAAAGTAAAATAAACATTTATGACATGTCTGTTTCAGCTGCTTCAACCACAATTTTACTATATCACCCTTAACTAATTATTATAAGTCTAAATAATTAAAAAAAATTAATAATATTTAATAAAAAGGTAAAATAGACATAAAATAATAAATTATCTCTTGACGTTTTAAATTAATTTGACATCTTATATGAGGCGCAGTTAAATTTTTTTCACAAGTATTTTTATAGCAATTTTGCTATATCACTTCTAATTAATTATCATGAGTCATTTAAGATATATTTGTTCTGCTACTTCAATCGTGATATTTAGTTGACTTTTGAAATAATACCACTATCGCTTAGATTGACATACAAGAAAAAGTATTATAAATCACAATAATTAAAAACTTAAATTAATTTTAAAATGTCATTGACTATGAGTGCCACAAAAGTTTGAACAAGGAGAGTATAATAAATTACAATAGCTAACAACTTAAAATAGTAAATTATAATACCAAAAAAGTATTATAAATTACAATAGCTAACGGCTTAAAAAATCTAAAAATATATTAAAAATATAATTGATTATCTAAATTTTACTTTAATTATTTTATTTAACTTGTTATAAATTTAAAAATTGTGTAAAAAATGTTATAAATTAAAATAATTAATAATTTATTTCGTATATTGGGATAGAGGGATATTACTTTAAAATTATGTAGAAAGTCGTATAAATCACAATATAATTAACAACTTAAAATATCTAAAATAATATAACAAATTTAATTGACTTTCTCAAATATTCCATTAGTATCACATAAATTGTGACAAAAAAAGTAGCATATAGTATTTGAAAATTATATAAAAGTACTATAAATCAATAACTAATAATGTAAAATATTTTAAAATATAAAAAAAAATTATTGACATTTCAAATTTTATCTATACCACATAAATTAAGATAAAACAAGTAACATATATTGAGCCCGTATTGGTATAGGCTCCAATATTTAGTTATAATATATAGAAGAGTGAAGGAAGTAGGTGAATGTTGTCATGCCTGCTTCCTCATAATTTTATATTATCATCTCTAACTAATTATTATTATATGCCATTTACGTATTATAAAATTAATAATATTTAATAAAAAATAAAATAAACATTTATGACATGTCAGCTTCAGCTACTTCAACCGTAATTTTACTATTTCACCCTTAATTAATTATTTAAGTCATTTAAGTATTAAAAAAAATAATATTTAATAAAAAAAGGTAAAATAGACAAAAAAAAATGATAAATTAACTATAGATCATTTAAATTAAGAGAAAATATACCAAACCCCCCTAAACTTGTCTTCGTAACTTATTTTAGCACTCTAACTATACACGTAATTATTTAACCCCTTAATTTTATTTCAAGTGAATTTAATACCCCTCAAAAATAATAAACCACACAAATAATGGAAGGTGCTCTACACACGCACCTCTATATGTTAATTTTTTTTAAAAATATTTTCTAAAATTATTCTTTTCCCTTTTTTACCAATCAACCTTCATCCTCAGCCATATCCATCCATATTGTTGTTCCTTTATATGCTATCCAACAACTTTAAACAATAATACAATTGGGATTATGGACACCGATGTTGCTCGTCCCTTCACAGTATCATCGCCGATGAAGATTTTACGGAGCTACCAACTACTCTTCATCATCTTCATTATCACTACTATCAACTCACAAATTCACCATCACTGCTAGAATTTATCTTCACAACCATTAACTTCATTGTACCCATTACCAAGTGCAATATCACCTCCATCTCTGTCAATTTCATAATTCTCACCACCATCATTAATATCAACTCCAAAATAATTCATCATCAATGTCAATTCGACAACACTCAACAACACCAACAACGAGAAATTGCACCACAAAATCGTACCAAAATAAACTATAATAAAATTAAAGAAATAGTGGCGGGAGATGAAATGGTGGCGTGTGAGAAGGCATTAACAGCGCCCACCGTCGATTTCATAAAATCCGCAACAAACAATTCAATTTTTGATGAATTGAATTTTAATTTCTAAGGAACATCCTCCTCGGAGTCTTAGGCATAAAAATTACCCTCTCTTTAACAATCGTCATAAATATCCAACAAGCTTTTTCTCCTATCACCTATGCCAAAAAAAATTGATAGAATGGAAGATGTAAGGGTGGCGATGGAGAAAAGATGGAGCAATTGAAGTATGATGTGGGTGTTTGGTAGCTGTGATATAAGAAGAATGGTAGAGAGAGAGAAAATGTAAAATAAATTGAGATTTTATCAAATTTTTCTACCCTTTTCTTTCACGTATTTTTTGGAGAGTGAAGCCACTCTCCTTGTTAGAGGAGATACTAAATTCACTAGAAATCAAATTAAGGGGGTAAATAATTACATATAAAGTTAGAGTGCTAAAGTAAGTTATGGGGACAAGTTTAGGGGGTTTTGATGTATTTTCTCTTTAAATTAACTTGACATCTTAAATGAGGCCCACTTAAATTTTTTTCACAACTATTTTTTATAGTAATTTTGTTATATCACTTTTAATACGTTATTATGAGTTATTTAAAACATGTTTGTTTCACTACTTCAATCGTGATATTTGATTGACTATCGAAATTTTACGTGTAACTTAAATTAGAATAGAAGAAAAAGTATTATAAAATATAATAATTAAAAACATAAATTATTTTTAAAATATAATTGACTATCAATGCCATAAAATTTGGACAGGGAGAGTATTATAAATTACAATAGCTAACAACTTAAAATATCTAAAAACATATTTAAAATATAATTGATTATCTAAATTTTATTTGTGTCACATAAATTGAGCCAAAAAATAACATATATTGTTATTCAGTACTATATAGAAGTGCGGCAAAGCAAACGCCTCTTCATCGACGTGTCTGTTTGCTTCATTATTTTACTATATCACCCCTAATTAATTATTATTTTTCATTTACGTATTAAAAAATTAATAATATTTAATAAAAAATAAAATAGATATTTATGACATGTTTGTTTCAGTTGCTTTAACCGTAATTTTATTATTTCATCTTTAATTAATTATTTAAGTATTAAAAGAATTAATAATATTTAATAAAAAAGGTAAAATAGATTAAAAAAAATTATAAATTAACTATTGATGTTTTAAAGTAACTCGACATCTTACATGAGACTCACTTAAATTTTTTTCACAACTACTTTTTATAGTTATTTTGTTATATCACTTCTAATAAGTTATTATGAGTAGTTTAACACATGTTTGTTCACTACTTCAATCGTGATATCTAATTGACTGCCAAAATTATATTTGTCATTTAAATTGGAATAAAAAAAATGTATTATAAATCACAATAATTAAAAAATTAAATTATTTTAAGGCAAAATACATAAACATGCCTCTGAACTTTTTGACTTTTTTAGTATTGACACCTCAATTAGACCATGTAACCTATTGAACCCTGTAGTCATTCACAAATTGTGCTAATTAAACATAATTGTTGACATGAAATGGCCTGTGCAATACACTTTCCACGAGGAGACTGAGGGTAATAATTTACTATTATTTTTTCTCTTATCAATTAAAGATAAAATTCCGCTTAAATTCAACATCAAAATCTGAGTTCTTGTGTAGAAATTCAATATTAAAATCTTTTTTTATACGTGTAAGCTAGTTGTCAGTTCATTAGAGCTTGAGATTCAACATCAAAATATCAAATTTAGAATTTGTGTCTCCTAAAAACTAAGTGTTTTGGCGGATGGAATTTTGGAGCTTGAGAAAAGAGAACTGTTGTATATAAGTGAAACATCCTGGGTTTTGGCCCTTAAAAAATTTCTTGAATTTCTTGTCTCTGGACCTAATAAAACTCGTGGGTACGAGCCGTATGTTGGGGCACGAGAGGTATGGACCTATCGTATGCTGACCAGTGTTGGTTAGTGGGATTTGATTTGGGTTCTGGAATAGGTACGACTTGTGTGCTACAAGTCGTATGATTGAATACGGGTCATTTGATTTAGGTTTTTCCTTCGCTTAATTTGAGACTCGTATGATGGATAATTTTCAAACCTTTTAGAATTCTATTATGCCAATGGTACGGTTCAAAGGGTACGATTGTATGCTTGGGTACGGTTTGGTTTGGGTAAATTCCTATGTTGGACAGTGTTTGACCCAAGGAGTGAAGGCCTAGGGTACTGGGCACCACTCGTATCGGAGGGTACGACTGGTATGGATAGTCGTGTCCCTCTGACGGGATTTTGGTACAGTTTAAGCGGGGATAATCTGGACATTTTTCCACTTAACCTATTGAGGCCCCACGACTTCTAAACTACTTGGGAGGTTATTTACCCTATTATTCTATCATTCTACACTTAGAAACTCTCTTAAATGCTCTCACACTCTCTCAAAGGCTTTTGGGTGAAGAAAAGACCTAGAGGATTAAATTGGGGCTTGTATTGGTGATTTCTCTCCGTGATCATATTTTTTAAGGTATGTTCTCTTCTCTCATCGTTAGTTCCTACTAAAGGCATGATTTTATGAATTATTTTCATGGTATAAATATTATATGATTGTGGTTTTCAAATATGTATTGGGGATTTTGGTTATAAATGCTTGGTTATGGTTTTCCCATGTTTAAATTGTGGTATTCATACAATATTAATGGTTTGGTTAATTGGTTACATGAGAATCGACATTTGGTAATTGGTTTTGGTTTTGGAACCACTATGTCCCCAATATGTTTGATAAAATGCCTTTGAGAATTCTTTTACGATATTATTGGACTTTTAATGAAACTATTGCATGAAATGGTTTGGTAATAAAACCCTAATGGCATAAACTGTTTAAATGGTAATAGTTATGGTTTCATTAAACAATCCTTGTGGAGTACAATGAAATCCCACAAGTAATCAAACAAATGGAACACTTGTGGGGTACATGGGACTCCCCCATGTTAAATGGATAATATGATCTATAGATATATCAAAATCCCTTGATCTATAAATGGTTAACTAAGGCTAGTACTTGCAAGTTATAGTCGATATGATGATACCACTATCTATAGCCTTGGTTAATAATGGAATAACGGTTTGAATGGATGAAATGGTTTTAATTGGGCAATAAAGACGGGGTGTGATAGCTAACTGTGAAGGTGAAAGTCCAATGAACGAACACTAGAAACTCATGTTTGCTGACATGAGGGGTTGGTCATGGTGACCATATATGATACTCATGAGGTACTTGGAAATCCTCTAAGTACACTATACATATGTATCATGGAGAATGAAGGGTACTATTGAATCCCCCACTTTTATGGTATCTACGGTTCATGCGGCTACACGTATCAGGGCCCGTTAAGGGGGTTACACTAAACCCATGTATTTCGTAGGTGGTTGAAGGACGGTTAAGCTTCACATACCCAGGTTAATGATTTTCAAATACAAGCTAAACCCAGCTCCCTTTCTCATCATGCTTATATATATGTATGTATGTATGGCTTATATGCATATGGTTGGTTTACTTGGTTTTACTGGATGACATTATTTTATCTTTATCCTAAGTTCATGCTAGCGTTCATTCGCTAACCCATCTTCGGGCGGCTACATCCCCACGTGATGTAGGAATAGGTCGTTCTACTCCTCTTACATAGTGCTCGAACTTCAATATCAGCTACTGGATTGAAGTGGTGAGCTTTTATCTTTCGAAAGGCTCCATTTCATACCATGGAAATTTCTTCATACTTTGGTTTATTATTGGATATTGATTTTGTCTATTGTTGGGGGCATGTCCCAACCAGATATTATTATTCTTTTAGTTAGAGGTTTTGTGTAACTGCTATGGGTTGGGATGGGCGATGTCGGTAAGGGTGTCAGCCTTAGTATTGGCATAGGCATTGGGACTAACATTGTTGGACCAAATTTGATTTTTGATTGTTCTGTTTCTTTTTAAACTATCTTTATTTTATTAGAACCTATTTGGTTATGGCTTGGTTTATAGCCCTTGGTTTGGCATTGGTTTGCTATTGGTTGGTAAGGTTGGTGGACGGGATGATTTGATCGGGTTGGACTAGGAATAAACTTATCCCAAAGTCTGTACATGTCCAATATGTTATCTTGTTATATGCTCAAAATTCAGTCAATCAAGATATGCATAGGCATTTGGGTTGGGTAACAGAAGGTGGTCCCCGATACTGGTTGGACTTGATATATCCATTATAAGGCCCTAGTTCGGGTCATGTCAATAAGTATGTGTTTTATTTTTACTCTTTTTTCTCCCTCTAATGGCTACTGGGTTTTGTTTTGGTGGGAAAATAGAGGGAGTAAAGATGAGTTTTAATGGTGGAAGACTAGAGGAAGAAGAAGAAGGCAAAAAAATAGAATATATATTTTTTGGAATTTTTTTATTATTGTTTGTTGTTATGTATAAGTGTGTCTTGTTGTAATGCTTTGAAACCTGATCCTGAGATATCACACGATGGTCAAGACTACAAGTAGCCTTAAGCTAACCCTGTTTTCCTTCTACTAGGTATAAATCTCATAATCATGGTAATATAGACATGAAAGTCATACTGAATGCGAAAACTGACTGAAATAGTTGAACATAATCTGAAAGAAATATCTGAAAATCAAATATTGTAAGTCTGAATCAAATCTAGCAGTCTGACGAGCCTCAACTACGAATACTAGAGAGACACTGGGACAGACCCCCAACTAACTCGAACTATCTGAAAAGAGTACTGAATCATATAAAACTACTAAGCTACAAAATTTGAATGAATAAGTCCTCAAACTATGAGGACTCACAACGGTCGAAGGTAGATGAAGATGCTCGAACTACACGCGCTACTGATACTGAGTACCTGAACCTACGTTATGAGACAATGTAGCACATAGACATATGTATGGATCAGTACTTTGAGAATGTACTGAGTATATGGGGGTAAAATGCAACAGTAAAACATCATCTCATCATCATAATTTATAAAACAATGCATGCTAAATGTAAATGACTCACATAAGCTGGAATGTTTAAAATACTGAAATAATAAGAAGCAATCCATACTTTATAAATCTAGTGTGTCATAAAATTTAGTTCTGAAAGCAGTTCTCGTATTCTGTCCGTAAATCATACTATCTAAGTGTAGAAAGAGCTCACTTCTGAAATATGAAATCAAAAAGCTGAAGTCTGAAACTGTTATCTTTCTATAAAGCATAATCTGAGTGAACTTTGTGAGCCTTTACATTAGTTTTCTAAAAGTTTTTCAGTAAATTCTGTTCGATTTTACTATTAGGAAAAAACTATCTTGCAAGGGAGGTTCTTTTAACCGACATAAACCATGCGAGCTACATGGAGTCCAACGTCTCGTCCTCTTAAAGAAGAAACCTCACTTTGGGGAGAGGTGTCATACTCTTGCCAGGGAGTAAAACCTCAGCTTAAGTGATTACTAGCTCAGCCTACTATGGGATCTTTAATCTCAATTCTATGGTGGCGCATAGTTCTACGGTATGAAACCTTGGAGTTATACCCAACTCGGTGCTAAATACTACTTTCTTTAATTTGCTACGCTCATCTTGTTGGAAATCAACTTTAAAACTAGCATAAGGGTATATTATGAAACCAGTTATGCACTTATCTGAATCAATTTGTAAATGAAGCTATTTTACTTTTTGTAATCTGTAATAAATCTGTAAAGTGGATTCCAAAACTTAGCTGGTGATCGAAAGGTCAAAGCTTTACTGAAAATCTATAAATGATCTAATAAGAGGATGCTTAAAGCATCATCTTTCTTAAAATAATATTATTTAATCTTGGAGTAATAATCCATGCTTCAATCTCATGTCACAACATCATAATAATCATGCTTGATATTGAAAACAATGATAGTTTATCTCAAAAGTTGTAAATTACTGTAATAGGCATAAAAATATGAAAATAGACATGCAATTCAACTTCTAAAACACTTGAAATCTCAAAATCTTGCAAAGAGTAATATTGGGTATGAACCCTAATTCAAATCTCATGAATAATTATTCAAAATCATATGAATTTTAAATAAAAGCTTGGTTTTAGGCACAAGAATGGAAGAAGATCCTTGTTCATAAACCCCACATACCTTGATTGATGATTAGATGAAGAAACTTGAATTATTGATTCCTAATTGAGTTCTTGGAGATGGATTCTTGATTATCTTGCCTTGAGTATCCTCAATCTTAAGCTTTCTTAGAGAATCAATGGAGGATTTTGATTTCTTGGAGAAGAAGCTTTAGAGCTCTAGGGTTTTGCTTTTGAAGAGAATGATGAATAATGAGCATAAGTGCTAGGAATATGTTTAATTTCTTATTTTGGACGAATTATGGCCTTGGGGATTGACCAAAATACCCCTATTAAATTTTAAGTCGAAACTGAAAAACGCAATATTTTTCCAAACTGGTAGGTCATCGCGATGCACTACTATCATTGTGGCTTACTGGAATTTGGAAATATGGGAACTGGGCAGACTCTGCGATGCGGAGCCTTCACGGTGCCACTTTGGAATGCCATTTTGGCCATTGGCGTGATGCGCCACTATCGCGTAGGGCTTCTGAATTTTGACAAATGGGAAAATGGACCACTCCGCGATGCGTCAATATCGCGGAGGTCCACTAAAATTTACGATTGAAATTTTTGCCTTCTCCGCGACGCACTGAGTGCCCAGGTGGCACTCTGTCAACTTAAAAATGTCATAACTTCTCAACCGCGTGTCGAATTTAGGCAAATTTGATATCGATGGAAAGATTATTCAATTTCTCACACAATGGGAGGTCTAAATCTGGAAAAGATTCCATACGAAATAAATATTATTCATTTTGGAAGCTATCCTTTAACATTATACGAATGAATTTAAGCTAGGAAAAGTGTGGGGTATTAGAATATCTCTCTCTTGGGAACATTCATCCTCGAATATGGCTAGTTAAGCTGAAAATACTGGGAAATATGAGGCTATAAGCTATCAAGCAGAACTGAAATAAACTAAATGACTGAATCTCAATTAAAATGAGCTACTGAACTGATTTGAGAGTGCATGAATTCCCATGTAGATAACTATATAGTTGAATCTGAAACTGGAAAATAACTGAATTAAGGAAAACTATTACTTTTAGCTGAATCTGAGTTCGTGGAGAAGAAATGTGAATACTTGGTACGCATGTCCACTTCTGCTTCCCAAGTATCACCCTCAACGGACTGGTTTTGCCACAGAACTTTGACCAAGGGAACTTATTTGTTCCTTATTATACGGATCTGATGATCAAGAATCTCTATTGGGACTTCTTTATGAGAAAGACCATTCTGAATATCTGTGTTTTCTAGAGGAACTATAACAGCTGAATCATCCATGCACTTTTTCAACAAGGACACATGAAATACTAAATAAACCGAGGATAAATTTGCGGGTAGCTTATTCTCATATGCTACCTTTCCAACACGGCTCAAAATACGGAAGGGACCAATATAACGAGGACTAAGTTTCCCCTTCTTGCCAAATCTCTTCACCCTTTTCATGGGTGAAACTTTTAAATACACAAGATCATCAACCTCAAACTCACGATCTCTTCTTCTCACGTCGGTATAAGATTTCTGACGACTCTGAACTGATTTCAATCTTTCTCTAATCAATTGAACTTTCTCCATGGCTTCAAACACCATGTCTGGCCCAATCAAAGCGGCCTCACCTACTTTAAACGAACCAACTGGTGATCTACATCTTTGCCAATAAAAAGCCTCAAACGAAGCCATCTGAATACTAGCATGATAACAATTATTATAAGCGAACTCAATCAATCGCAAATGATCATCCCAACTACCTTTGAAATCAAGAACCCATGCCCTCAACATATCTTCTAAAGTCTGAATGGTCCTCTCTGCCTGACCATCTATCTGTGGATTAAAAGCTAAACTAAGATGAATTTGGGTACCAAGAACCTTCTATAAAGCTCTTCAAAACTGAGAGGTAAACTGAGTACCCCTATCAGAGATAATGGATAAAGAAACACCATGCAATCTGACTAACTCCCTGACATGCAACTTAGCATAATCTTCAGCTGTATAGGATGTGTGAACTGGCAAGAAAGGCCTTGACTTAGTCAATCTGTCTACTATCACCCAAATCGAATCATCCTGACGACACGAATGGGGTAAACCAGTCACAAAGTCCATATTTACCTCTTCCTACTTCCAAGTGGGGATTCCAAACTCTTGCAATGCACCACCAAGTCTTTGGTGCTCTACCTTAACCTATTGAAAAGTTGCACACTTGGCTACAAACTCTGCTATATCTCTCTTCATACCACTCCACTAATAGATTTTTCACAAGTCGTGGTACATCTTGGTGGCTCCAGGATGGATAGAATAACGCGCACCATGTGCTTCCGCCATAATCCGCTGCCTCAAATCATGAACATAAGGCACACACAATCTACTCTGGTATCTCAACACACCATCTCCCCCTTGGGAGAAAACCTCAAACCTTTTGGTCTTTAATTGACTCTTTCAGTTTGACCAAACTAGGATCCACATTTTGCATCTCCTTCACCTCCAAAACTAGGGAAGATTCGAAACTACTCTGAACCCAAACATTTTCTTCAACTGAGTCAACCAACCTAAGACCTAAACTAACTCCTTTTTATCATTCTCTACATGGGCAACACTGCCCATATACAGTCTACTAAAGGCATCTGCTACTACATTAGCCTTGCCCGGATGATACAACACACGCATATCATAATCCTTCAACAATTCTAACTACCTTCTCTGACGAAGATTCAACTCCCTCTAAGTAAACACATACTGCAAACTTTTGTGACCCGTGAACACATCAATATGCACCCCATACAAATAATGTCTCTGGATTTTCAAAGCAAACACAACAACAGCTAAATCAAGATCATGGGTTGGTAGTTCTTTTCATGAGGCTTAAGTTGTCTAGAAGCATAGGCTATGACCTTACCTTTCTGTATTAAAAAATAACCTAAACCAACTCTGGAGGCATCACAATACACCATAAAACCGTCTGTATCATCAAGTAATACTAAAATTGGGGCTGAAGTATGTGGAGTCTTCAACTCCTGAAAACTCTTCTCGCAAGGATCTGACCACTGAAACTTAAATTTCTTTTGGTTCAATCTAGACGTAGGAGACGCGATAGATGAGAAACTCTCAACAAAACGTCTGTAATAACCAGTTAGACCCAAAAACTCCTAATATCTGATGGAGAGATAGGTTTAGGCCAATTTCTTACGGCTTCTCTTTTGGGGATCAACTCTAATACCTTCACTGGAAATAATATGACCAAGAAAAGCTACTGACCTTAGCCAAAATTCACACTTGCTAAACTTGGCGAACAACTGGTGATCTCTAAGGGTTTGCAACATAATTCTAAGATAGTTTGCATGATCCTCCTCGCTATGAGAGTAGACAAGGATATCATCGATAAAGATTATGATAAACATGTCCAAATACTGTTTGAACTCTTTATTCATCATGTCTATGAAGGCTGTTGGGGCATTCACTAGTATGAAGAACGTGACTAGAAACTCAAAATGACCATAACAGGTTCTGAAAGATGTCTTTGGAATATCACATTCCCTTACTTTAAGTTAATAATAGCCGGATCTAAGGTCTATCTTTGAGAAATAACTGATACATTGGAGTTGATCAAATAAGTCATCGATTCTAGGAAGAGGGTATTTGCTTTTTACGGTAACTTTATTCAATTGACGATAGTGAATGCATAAACACAAAGAACCATCTTTCTTTTGTACGAATAAGATGGGAGCGCCCCATGAAGAAAACTAGGCCTGATGAAATCTTTATCTAAAAGATCTTTGATTTGTTCCTTCAACTCTTTAAGCTCGGCGGGAGCTATATGATACAGAGGTATAGAAATAGGCTGAGTATCTGGAGGAAGGTCAATACCAAACTCTATTTTTCTATCAGGAGGTATTCCTAGCAAATCTTCAGGAAACTCATTGATTACACTAGCTGATTGAATTGTTGGAGCCTCAGACTTAGTATCTTTGACTCGAAATGGATGATAGATACACCCTTTGGAGATCAACTTTCGGGCTTCAAGATAAGATATGAAATAACTCTTAGGAGACACTGAATTACCTAACTACTCAAAGACTGGCTTGTTAGGAAACTGAAACTTCACTACTCGAGTGCAACAATCTATAGAGACATAACAGGAATGAAACCAATTCATACCAAGAATAAGATCAAATTCAACCATATCTAACTCTATTAGGTCTACTAACATGACTTTATGAAGGACAGTGATAGGACATTTTCTACATATCTGTTTAGCAACAATTGACTCATCTACTGGTGTAGACACCAAGAAAGGCTCAAGGATCTTTTCAGAGCTTACCTCAAAATTTACTGTAACTACCGGGGTCACATAGGAGAAACTCGATCCAGGGTCTAACAACACATAAACATCAAAATGAAAGACACAAAGCATACCAGTAACAACATCTGGTGAATCCTCCTTCTCCTAATGAGATGGTAAAGCATAGAATCGATTCTGGTGTTGACCGCCACCGGTACTAGATGATGCACCCTGAGGAGGGACTGGGCAACCTAAAGGAGCTAGTGCACTAGTAGTTTGAGTCTAGGGACGATCATCTCTATTTCCCTTCTTACCAACGAGCACTTTTTAATTCCATGACCCGACTTACCATAACCAAAACAACCCTTCTGTCCAGCCAAGCACTTACTGAAATGATTCCTACCACACTTAGCATAAGGAGGATAACGAGGTCTTCCACTTATACTATTCTGAGATCTGGACATAGAAGACTTACCCCACTACTCCTGTCTACCTCTAGGAGCGGAAGCACTGTTTGAACTGGCATAGATGAATGATTCTTGAACTGCGAATAATTTTGTCCTTGAGACCTATTCTAACTATACTCAAACTGTACTATTCTATCCCTCTTATTATTTCTATCTCTCCCCTTCAACTTATCTGCCTCAATCTACTAAGCATGCATCATCAGTCTCGTAAGATACCTATCTCCAATGAGCATGGCAGTCCTGCACGCCTTAACTACCTAGCTAGAAACTCCAGTAACAAATTACTCATACTACCCCTAGGATAAGGCATCATACTAGGGGTATACTTAGACAACTAATACTTAAGGTAGTACTCCTTCACTGTCATCGACCCTTTCCTCAAATTCACAAACTCTTTTATCTTAGCTTTCCTCATCTCACGTAGGAAGAACCTATCTAGAAAAGTATCCTGAAATACCTTCCAACTCATAGGAACATCATTCTCACCTCTACTATTCTTCCACATCACTACCCAATCATATGCTACATCCTTCAATTTATTGGATGCTAACTCTACACTCTTCTCCTAAAAAATATACATAATCTGGGTGATCTTATTCACCTCATCTAGATAAAGTTGTGGGTCCTCACCTGCCTTTAACCCAAAAAACTCTGGCGGACTCATTCTCATGAAGTCTCTGATTCTAGCTGTTGTTAAATCCCCATTCTATTATAGTGGGACTGCAGCCTGATTCTAATAATTGCCCTAAACATTGGCAGTCACAGCTTGGGATAACGCCTGAAAGGCAGCCCTAAACTCAGCATGGGATATATTTGCATTCAAAGATCGACGGGCTAGGGTGGCTAGTTATCTTTTCTGCGGGCGTTAGCTCGACGAAGAGGCATATTCAACTGTCACATAAAAGCATGAGTTAAAAGTAGATAGAGATACTATAAGCACGATAGATCATAAAACAAAGAGATGATTTACTAAGAACGTTCCGTAGCCTCTTGCTCATAAATGTGGCACGCTTCATACCCATGATCAAGACTCTACGTAACACGGCTTGTCTGACTCCCTAGGACTTTTATAAACCTTAGACTCTGATACCAAGTTTGTAACGCCCCAAAATCTGATCCCGAGATATCACACGGTGATCAAGACTACGAGTAGCCTTAAGCTAACCTTGTATGCCTTCTACTAGGTATAAATCTCATAATCATGGTAATATAGACATGAAAGTCATACTAAATGCGGAAATTGACTGAAATAGCTAAACATAATCTGAAAGAAATATCTGCATATCAAATTTTGTAAGTCTGAATCAAATCTAGCAGACTGACAAGCCTCTACTAGTAATATTAGAGAGTCACTGGGACAGACCCCCAACTAACTCGAACTGTCTGAAAAGAATACTGAATTATATAAAATTACTAAGCTACAAAATTTGAATGAATAAGTTCCCAAACTATGAGTAGCACCAAATATCGGATGTAGATAAAGATGCTTGAACTACTCGCGCTGCTGATACTGAGCACCTGAACCTACATTTTGAGATAATATAGCACATAGACATATATGTGGATCAGTACTTTGAGGATGTACTAAGTATATCGGGGTGAAATGTATAAGTAAAATATCATCTCATCATCATAATTTATAAAATAATGCATGCTAAATGTAAATGACTCGTCTAAGTTGGAATGTCTGAAATACTGAAATAATAAGAAGCAAATCATACTTTATAAATCTAGTGAGTCATAACATTTAGTTCTGAAAGTTGTACTTGTATTTTATCCATAAATCATACTTTCTAAATGTAGGAAAAGCTCACTTCTGAAATCTGAAAGCTAAAAGTTGAAGTCTATAACTGTTATCTTTCTGTAAAGCATAATCTGAGTAAACTTTGTGAGCTTTTACACTTAGTTTTCTAAAATTTTTTCTGTAAATCTTTTTTGATAGGCTTTACTATTAGGGAAAAACTGTCTTGCAAGGGAGGTTCTTTTAACCGACATAAACCATGCGAGCTACATGGAGTCCAACGTCTCGTCCTTCTAAGGAAAAAACCTCACGTTGGGGAGAGGTGTCATACTCTTGCTATGGAGTATAACCTCAGCTTAAGTGATCACTATCTCATCCCACTATGGGTTCTTTAATCTCAATTCTACGGTGGCATGTAGTTCTGCGGTATGAGACCTTGGAATCATACCCAACTCGGTGCTAAATACTACTCCTTTTAATTTGTTAGGCTCATCTTGTTGGAAATCCACTTTAAAACTAGCATAAGGGTTTATTATGAAACCAGTTATACACTTATCTGAATCAATCTGTAAATGAAGCTATTTTGCTTTTTGTAATCTATAAGAAATCTGTAAAGTGGATTCCAAAACTTATCTAGTGATCGAAAGATCAAAGCTTTCTGAAAATCTATAAAAAAAAATCTAATAATAGGATGCTTAAAGCATTATATTTCTTAAAATAATAATATTCAATCTTGGGGTAATAACCCATGCCTCAATATCATGTCACAACATCATAATAATCATGCTTGATATTGAAAACAATGATAGTTCATCTCAAAATCTGTAAATTACTGTAATAGGCATGAAAATATGAAAATAGACATGCAATTCAACTTCTAAAACACTTGAAATCTCAAAATCTTGCAAAGAGTAATATTGGGTACGAACCCTAATTCAAATCTCATGAATAATCATTCAAAATCATATGAATTTTAAATAAAAGCTTGGTTTTAGGCACAAGGATGGAAAAAGATCCTTGTTCATAAACCCCACATACCTTGATTAATGATTAGATGAAGAAACTTGAATTATTGATTCCTAATAGAGTTCTTGGAGATGGATTCTTGATTATCTTGCCTTGGGAATCCTCAATCTTAAGCTTTCTTAGAGAATCAATGGAGGATTTTGATTTCTTGGAGAAGAAGCTTTAGAGCTCTAGGGTTTTGCTTTTGAAGAGAATGATGAATAACGAGCATAAGTGCTAGGAATATGCTTAATTTCTTATTTTGGACGAATTGGGGCCTTGGGGATTGACCAAAATACCCCTATTAAATTTTAAGTCGAAACTAAAAAAACGCAATATTTTTCTAAATTGGTAGGCCATCACAACGCACCACTATCATTGTGGCTTACTGGAATTTGGAAAAATGGGAACTGGGCAGACTCTGTGATGCGGAGCCTTTACGGTGCCCCTTTGGAATGCCATTTTGGCCATTGGCGCGATGCGCCACTATCGCGTAGGGCTACTGAATTTTGACAAATGGGAAAATGGACCACTCCGCGATGCGTCAATATCGCGGAGGTCCACTGAAATTTACTATTGAAATTTTTGCCTTCTCCGCGATGCGCTGAGTGGCCAGGTGGCACTCTGTCAACTTAAAAATGCCATAACTTCTCAACCGCGTGTCTAGTTTAGGCAAATTTGATATCGATGGAAAGATTATTCAATTTCTCACACAATGGGAGGTCTAAATCTGGAAAAAAATTCCACGTGAAATAAATATTATTCATTTTGGAAGCTATCCTTTAACATTCTACGAACGAATTTAAGTTAGGAAAAGTGTGGGGTATTACACTTGTTGTTACTTTTTTTTCTTCTTATAATTGTTGTTGGGTGTTGTTTTGGTGAAAAAATAAAGAAGTGAAGATGTGTTTTAATGGCGGGAGACTAGAGGAAGAAAAAGTCAAAAAAATATAATTATTTTTATTTTAAAAAAAAAAAATCTTTAATGACATGTAATTTTATCATAGGTTATAATTTTCATTTCATGACAAGTGGTTTCACGCGCCTGAACCTAATCTAGAATTGTGTAATTTATGCTTAATTGACATAATTTGTGAATAACTAAAGTGTTCAATAGGTACATCGCCTTATTGAGGTGTCAATATGGAAAAATTCAAAAAGTTCAGAGGCATGTTTATTATTTTAACTTATTTTAAAAATATAATTGACTATCAATACCACAAAAGTTTGGACAAAGAGAGTATTGTAAATTACAATAGCTAACAGCTTAAATTATTAGACTACAATGCCAAAAAAGTATTATAAATTATAATAGCTAACAACTTAAAATATCTAAAAATATATTAAAAATATAACTGATTATCCAAATTTTATTTGTGTCACATAAATTGAGATAAAAATAACTAGCACGGCCCCTTCGGTATCTAGTAAATAATAAATACAACTAAAAGATAGGCAACTTTCACCTTCTCCAATATACTCTATAACAAATTCTTGTCGCTTGGTATCTTTGCATTTGAACATACCATATGAAGTCATGATTTCAAATCAATGTTTGAATATTGTGATTTGGGATCGTGATTTCAAATCTCAAATCTCCAAAAAGCATGATTTGAGATTTCAAATTGTGATTTATAAATTTTTGAAAATGTAAAACTTGACTCAAAAGATTATATTTTGTATAAAAAAACACCCATCACTTCAAATTTTATAGAAAAAAACTCATGCTCGTTATTACTATTATTGACTAGTGGATCTTTATAAAATTATGTGTATTTAAAAGTTTATAATCATAAACATTTATTTATAAAAAGAGCATGAAAATATATATTCGATTTATCAATGCGGTGCCTTAAGTTGTTCGATATCTTGATTATGAATCTTGCGTTGCTTAGTTGATAAGAGGATATAAGCATTAGGGAAAAAAGTGAAAACGTAAAGAAATAAAAAAGTGGAAAAAAGTTTAAAATAGAAGTTGAGAGATAAATGAACATGGAAAGTTTAAAAATAACTAAGGTGTAAGGGACAAAAATATACTTATATTATACATAAAAAAAAAAAAAGGAACGCTAGTCCTTAAAAACTTTTCTTATGGGTACAAAAAATCAAAGTCACCCATTAAGGGAGTCATCCCATATAATTTTCTGGACAAAATATTGATCAAAGATAGCCTAGTTCAAGTATTCAAGAGTGGCCTGATAGTTAACTGAAATAAATTAAAATCTTATAAGGGTTCAAATTAATGAGGAATGTTATAAATGTATTTGTAGTGAATGTCTATCAAGAATATAGATAAGATCTATCAAGATCTATCAAGATCTAATAAGATCTTATATCTATCAGGATTTGAAGTATTTGTCTTTTAGTCAGAAATTAGGAGTATTTTCCCCATAAATAGAGGGGTTTTGTTCATTGTATCCTCAATCTGATGATCTCTCATCCATCAAGTGAAAAAAGAAGTCTCCCTCTTTTCTCTCTATTTATTTATTCTTGTTCCTTTTATTATATTTCATGACACGTTATCAGCACGAGACTCTACCAAATAAGGTGAGATCATAAATAACAAGGTGAGATTATAAATATAAAGATCAAGGTAACGTAGACGATTTATATATTTGTGGAACCAAAGTGAAGTTCAAATTAGTTTAAAATTTGAAAAAGTAGATTATATGCATGGATACAGAATTCTTTAGCAAAAGTAGGTTACTGGGAGGTCATGATAACTTCTTTAAACATTGTCTTTAAGTGTATATTGTAGTTATCTGCTTGTTATTTCTCTAATTTTAGTAGTAAAGCCATTCATTCAGAAAACAAAACTTTGCTCCCAAAATCAGTTTTTTATGTAGTCAGATATATAAAGCTACTTCTTATGTTATTTGTCTTTTGCTACTAATAATGATAAGATGTTGGGATAAAGACCCCTCAACTTATGCCAAATACGCCTTTATATGGATAAGACGTTGAGTTTGAATCTCAATACAACATATTAATGATATTACGATGACTAAGGTAAAATAGTGGGTGTTTGGTGAAAAGTCATGAAACATATCCTATTGAATATGCTTCATTCCATGAAGTGACTATGGTAGCAATGTATGATAGATCTGAAAGATGACAATTTGCTCCATTCCTAGAGTGAATGTGTTAGCAATATATGATATACTTTGAAAGACATGTATGCCTCAATGTGCTCTTGAAGTAGCAATATCGTAAAAGATGTTATAAGCTATCGAAATTTGATAGGTTTAAGACACAATTATATTCCATTATTGGGGAATAAGAAGCTTATTAATGCAAACGTGCACTTGATTGTGATGGTATCACAACTCACCTCTGAAAGATGTTGAATAATTGAGAAGAGTTATCCTGAAATCTACTTCTCAAGTAGTAAATCTAAAATTTACTCATGTCATAGTAAATCTGAAATTTATTAACGCAAAAGCACATGTCATATAAACTTGGAATTTACTAGAATAAAGTTCATAAATTGACATAAACGATTGTGACATTCCAAAGATATGCAAACTGAATATTGAACATATATTGAAGAATTAGAAAATTCTTCACTACTTTTAATGTTGCTTGTTTGGTTGGACAAACTAATATTGGGATTGGATCCCTCAAAATTTGAAAAGTATAAAAGATGAATAAGGGTCCGTTCACCTATTATGTGATATCTTAAAAAGATGCATCAATAAGATGATCACATGTACATTCATTGTCAACCTGCAGTTTGATATTCATAAAGTTGCTTGCTCAATTAAATTGAATTAAGAGCATAACTTTCAGATTGTGTAATCAAGACAACTTATCTTAATGATGATGATTTGGCATTGAATGCCTTCAATTAATAGCTAAACCATTACTAATGAGAACAAAACTTCACGTGTTGGTCTGAAATATGATATGTTGCATACAATATGACTTGTATGCATTAGACCAATAAATTATGATTATTTCTTCCCTCTCAATTGGTTCAGGATCAAGAACCTACTATTTCATCTAATAATTTTGATGTGCGGTATACGATTAATGAATATACTATGATGCATAAAGGTGGATTCCTCAAAGAAGATAGAGGATATATGTTAGTTTTTCTAACATAAGGGGGAGATTATAAGCGACTATAAAATATGTTAGGAATCATTATCATACCCTCATTCAAAAGATAATTCAAGTCAAATGCCGAAAGCATCTCATATTAAGTTGCAAATGCTCTTATTTTGTGTTCCTAAAGGACAATGTCTACGCATACGTAAAACGTGGTAAACCAATCCATTCAAAATAAAATAATCCTTGAAATGAATAAGGAGCAAAATAATGGTGATATTAATGTGCAACAGATTCGTTCAAGTGACTATGTGGCTAATTTATTCACCAAGACTCCTCCAATTGCAACTTTTAAGAAGATGGTGCACAAGATTGGGATGTAAAGGTTCAAGGATTTTCTCATTAGGGGGAGTTAATACGCGTTGTACTCTTTTTTCCTTAGAGTTTTTTCCCCACTGGATTTTCCTGGTAAGGTTTTTGATGAGGTAACCTATATGCGTATTGTTAGAGACGTGTACTCTTTTTCCTTCACTAAATTTTTTTTCCACTGAATTTTTTCTAGTAAGATTTTAACAAGGCACATTATCTATCAATTAGACATTCAAGTGAGAGTATTATAGATGTATTTACATTATAGTGAATGTCTATCAAGAATATAGATAAGATCTATCAAGATCTAATAAGATTTAACAAGATCAAGTTGATATCTATCAGGATTGGAAGTATCTGTCTTTTAGTCAGAAACTATGAGTATTTTTTCCTATAAATAAAGGGGTTTTGTTTATTGTATCCTCAATTTAATGATCTCTCATCCATCAAGGGAAATAAAGAAGTCTCCCTTTTTTTCTCTCTATTTATTTATTCTCGTTCTTTTTTTATATTTCATAACCAAAAAAAAATTCTTGTGAATACTTAGACACACAAAATAAGAAAGGGCATAGTAATCAGTGAAATACTTTGAAAACAATCATAGATTCGAACATTTCCAGATATGATAGTCTTAACTGCTGTTGAGTCTATGGGCAAGCAAAAGACGACCCGACAAACTGAAACATCTTAGTACATAGTCAAAGGAAAAAAAAGTAAAAATAATTTTCGTAGTAGCGACGAGAAAAGCAGGAACAACTTAAATCACAAAACAAGATTGTAGGAGAGAACTACAAGTGTTGTGATATCATATTCAAATCATAACAAAGGCAAAAATTTAGTAATTTAATTTGTCCAAACTGGATAAAATTTATAAAATTATTTAAAATGTATGCAAACTGACATGTCCATAACAAATATGAAAAAAATAGTGCAATCCGATGAATAGAAAGCATGGATCTTCTACTAATTAAAAATAGAGAAAATTTCATAAGTAGCAAACTTAAGCTCATAAGTAGGAGTTTCATAACAACTGTCTTGTTATTACACAAAATAACAAGTTGTATTTTATACTTTCGTCAAAGTTTACTATCGAAATACATATACAAACGAAATTACTGTACATTTTTCCTCAAATCAGTTGAGTTAAATAAGGAATATTCAGGTGCTTAAATTACTCCATGCATTTAAAGCTCAAGATTCATTTTCTATAAATGACTCTTATTAAAGAATTTTTGCTTAAATTACATAACTAATAAATTTATTCTAGTTAAGATTTTTACAAAAATTACACAACTGATTATTCTTTAATGATTAAGATTTTTATTTTCCATAAGAGACATATATCTATATTACATATATATTTTTTAAAAATATATAAAATACATAGACACACAGATCTGTATATGTATTAATAATACAAAAATAAATATATATCTGCGTATGAATTTACAGAATATATATCTAATCATTACGTATATATATACATATATGACATAAATATCTATTACAAAAAGGACATCTATATACATGTACATATAGTCAACCAAAAATAATAATGCATGTACATTGCCTCAAAAATTTATATGGGTAATGATTAATTGCTTGGTTTTTTTATGTCAATTTTCTCTCTCCATGTAGGCGGTGCACGTCCAGTTTGATGGTTCCGATGAGTGTCGTGGCTAGAGGGAAAGGAAGAGGTAGAGGACGTGAAAGACAATGATTGAGAATGATTACCATCACTTGAAGTACTATTGAGGCTAAGGGTAAGGAAGAATCTAGCGATGAGATAAGGGAAACAAAAACCCTTTTTGCGAGTCTGGTAGGGGTGACATTGGTGATGAATTCCAACCAAAGCACTGGTGAAATCTCCAAGCAATTGCTGCTCAATCTAGAATCTGGGCGAGATGTAGAGGCCAGTACATCCAAAAATAGGGAAATGGTGATGGAAGAGAAAAATAACGGTGAACCAGTAAACTCAAGTCCAAAAGAGGTAGAATCAAAAGGAAAGAGTACTGAGGAGAATAAGTGGACTAATTTGTTTCAAAGGAATGGTGTTGTTGAGAATGGGATGGCACTGAACTACATCCCAACACAGCTTATTAAAGGTGAAATTGTTGTTCAACTGGAAAATAAAGGGGTATTACGTGAGACAGAAAAATAAAGATGTGCCCTTATTGCCTATGTTATTGGAGAAAACCCTGGATACAATGTAATGCATCGATTTGTTACTCAAAATTGGAATCATGTCGCGACACCTGACATTTTTATACATGAAGAAGGATATACTTCATTATCAAATGGCAATCTATGGATGATATAAAAGAGATACTATATGCAGGATCGTATTCGTTGAATTAAAAACCAATTATCCTCAAACCTTGGTCGCCTGATTTTGATTTCACAAAAGAATTCCCCATTGAAATACCCTTATAGGTGAAGTTACTGAAACTTCCCTTGAACTGTTGGAGATGCAATTCGTTGAGTCTGATCGCTAGTTTTATTAGGATACCTATGTACATAGACGAGTGTACTGCGAAGCAAACTAGAGTGTCGTATGCTCATATGCTCATTGAAATGAACATTACCAAACATCTTCTTGATGAGATTTAGGTGAAGGATACAGAAGGTAAAACCTCCACTCAATGAGTGACATATGACTGGAGGCCCCTATATTATGGTAAGTGCCAAGTTTTGGGCCATGTTAGTGTTCCAATGCAGCAAAAATAACCTGAACAAGGTAGGACGAATAAGGAGCAAGTACAAAGAGAACCTCCCAAGAAGATAGTTCAATAATGGCATTATAAAGGTCCTATCTAGATAGATAAATAGGATGATATGCAGGAACATCCAAAGCCTATAGCTGATGTGGTAGAGCAAACAACCAAGCTGTCGGGATCATCTCAAAATGGTAAGACTAATTAATCTATTATTGCAAAGAATACTTCACTGAGTCCTAGCACTGCCACAACAACACCAGCATTGAAAAACTTATATGAGTTTCCAGCGTTAAGAAAAAACAAAGGCATTATGGCTAGTGGGCCAAGAGAACAACATATGCAGCTTATATCCCCACCTGACAGATGGAAAACTAAACAATGACATGGCTTATATGGAACATAAGAGGGGTGAATAAGAAGCACAACCAGAAAGAAGTGAAAACAGTGCTTCAAATAAAGAAAATTAAGTTGTTTGGGTTAATAGAGACGTGAGTTAAATAATAGAAAGCTAAAGGTATGTTCCAGAATCTTGCTCCCACATGGGTGTGTGTGGATAACTATTGTTCTGCGAATAATCAAAGGATTTGGTTATGCTGGGACACTAGCATTTATTCAATTTTGAAGCTTAAAGTAGATGCTCAGTTGATTCACTGTCGAGTGAAAGAGTTATTGGTGATCTAGGCTGTTTGCTCACTATCACTTATGGTTTTAATACTAGTGAATTGAGAAAGTCGTTGTTGGGTTCACTGAATGATATCGCTCAAAGAATTATCTCCATGGATCTTGAGGGATTTTAATGCCTTATTATACCCCCAAGATAGGTTGTTTGAGAATCCAGTGGAATATGTTGACATAAAAGACTTGTTGAATGTATGGATGACTTCTTACTAACTGAAGTTAACTGGAAGGGTGACTATTACAAATGGAGTAATAAGCTGTAGGGAGGTAACAGGATTTGTAGTAGGTTGGACAGAATGTTTGGTAACATAGAATGGATGATGAAATGGGGCCATTTGAAGGTGGAATATGATCTTCCCAATATCTCTAATCATTCTCCAATGTTCATATCTTTCAACCAGATTCAACACAAAACCAAAGTTCCCTATTGATTTTTTAATGTGTGGGCCGAACACAGTAACTTCCAAAGCATAGTAGAGGCTGGTTTGCAAAGGGAAAGATAACCTAATAAGTTGAGGAATGTGTGGATAAAGATTAAAGATCTCAAGGTAGATATAAAAAATCTAAATCAATAAGAGTTTAAAAATATCACTCAAAGGATTGATAAAGCTAGATTTGAGTTGGCTATGGTTCAAAAGCAGATACAAGTCAAGTTTACTGATAATTTACAAGCACAAGAGAAGAAGGTCCTGCAAGAATTAGAGAAATGGTCAATGGTGGAGGAGAGTGTCATGAGACCAAAAACTAGAGTAAGATGGATCAAACTAGGATATTCTAATACTAAGTACTTCTCATATGTACTCAAGGATAGAACTCAAAAGAAAAGTATTGTTGAATTGAAAATTGTTGCTGGAATAAGATTAACTGAACATCAGTTTGTTAAGGAAGAGATTTTTAATTTTTATAAAGGCCTGATGAGAGCGTCTGCAACAATATTACTAACTATTAGTAGGTTGGAAATGAAAAGAGGGTCATAATTACAACAACATCAGAGATTACAGCTCATTGAACTAGTCACTGATAAAGAGATTCTTGATAGCTTGAATGCCAATGGGGATGACAAAGCCCCATACATACATGGGTATAATTTAGTTTTCTTCAAGAAAACATGGAACATCATAAAAGAAGACATACTGAAGGAAGTTAAAGAATTTTTTAGCACTGCTAAGATGCCTAAATCTATTTATTACACCATGGTCACTCTCATACCTAAAACTCCTAAACCAGCTACAATGAGAGAGTTTCGACCAATAGTATGTTGTTCTATCTTGTATAAGATCATAGCCAAAATCCTAGCTAACAGGTTGCAAAAGGTGGTGCCTAGTATAATATGCGAAGCCCAAGCTGGATTTATCCCTGGTAGAAAAATTGGAGACAACATTATCTTGGCTCATGAATTGATTAAAGGCAGGCTATAAAACAAAGCTCATATCACCAAGCTGCACGCTGAAGATTGACTTATAAAAAGTATATGATTTATTGGAATGGAGTTAATTGAGACCAATTATGTTTGAATTAGGATTTCCAGAACTGTTTGTCACATGGATTATGGAATGCGTTCAAACAGTGAGCTACAGTATATGTATAAATGGTGAGCCATCTGAACCTTTCAAAGCTGCTAAGGGACTGCGATAAGAAGACCCCATGTCATCTTTTCTCTTTGCTATAGGGATGGAATATCTAAGTAGGCTCCTGTGTGGACTGAAATAGATGAAAGGATTCCAATTCCATCCAAAATATGCCAAGTTAAATATTAGTCACCTTTGTTTTGCTGATGATTTGTTGCTCTTTTCTAGAGGGGATGTTTCTTCATTGGTAGTACTTCACTCTTGCTTCCAAACTTTTTCTTAGGCTTCTGACTGTTAGCCAATCAAGGCAAGAGTTCAGTGTACTTTGGTGGAGTAAAATAGGTAGAGCTGGAAAAAATTCTGCATCTTCTGGGGTTTAGTTGTGGTGAGCTTTCCTTTAAATACCTTGGGGTACCTTTAGCTACAACGAAGTTGGCCTTCATACACTGGAAGCCCCTACTTGATAGAATTACCTCTAGAATCTCTTCTTGGATAGGAAAGACTCTTTTTATACAGGCCGAGCTCTACTTATCTAATCAGTAATCTTTGGTATTCAGGACTATTGGGCACAGTTATTCTCTATTCTAGCTAAAGTGTTTTATCTTATAGATGCTCATTGTCGAAGTTTCTTGTGGTCTGGGAGTGGAACCATCACAAAGAAGTCTTTAGTAGAATGGGAGCATGTGTGCACTCCAAAGTGTGTGTAGGGTCTGAATCTTACTAATATTTTGCTATGGAACAAAGCAACATTAGCCAAATCCCTGTGGGATATTGCTAACACGCAGGATAGGCTGTGGATTAAATGGGTACATAAGTACTATATTAAAGGACAACAAATAGAGGATTTCCATATTCCTAAGCAAGCTAAGCTTGCTGTATACTTAGGAGTATACTTGCATCTAAACTAATGCTAACACAATTATTAACCTTGCAGCCTGGTAAGAGCATTATTCATCAAGTTTATTATGCTAACTTACCGAACATAGCAAGAGTTACATGGAAGCTAGTAATGTATAAAAACGCAGCCAGTCCTAAGGCAAAATTCACCACGTGGATGCTAATGTGGGAAAGAATGCTAACAGTTGATCACTTGACCAAGTGGGGGATGCAACTTGATACTAAATGCTCTCGATGTAGTAAGTATGATGAGACTAAAGAGCATTTATTCACCCAATGTGAGTACCTTGTTCGAATCTGGGACAAAGTAACTCAATGGATGAAGATTCCACGATGTGCAGCCGATAATTGAACCCCACACCTGCAATGGTTGATTACAAATTCTCGAGGAAACTCTAAAAATGCTCAGATCTTTAGATTGTTATACTCTGAGACTGTGTATGGTATTTGGAGGGAGAGGAATTTGAGACTATTTGAAAAAAAATGTCGAGTCGGGTTGACTGTTACTAAGGAGATTGTATATGTGTTATGTGTCCGAGCATCATCCAAAATAAGTGCAAAAGTTTATAGCTTTAGTTTTTAAGTTTTGGCTTGTTTGCTCAGGTAGTTTATAGAGGATGGCAGGTTGTGTATAACCTGGCCACTGATTTGTAATGCTCATTTTTTGTGATTAATAAAATGCTAGTTACCAGAAAAGAAAATTTATATATATAAAACAAGATTTTATTTATTTATATATATATATATATATATATATATATATATATATATATATATATATAAAATATTAGTACACATTAGCTAATAAATACATATACAAAATAAATACATAGAAATAGATACATATGTTACTCTCTAAAAGGATATACGACAATCCAAATACAGAACCAACACTGTCCCAAAACACATATGTAAACTTCATATGTATATATACAAAAATACAAATACATTCATGTGTCTCAAATATATATATATATATATATATATATAAATTAGTACCCATTAGCTAATAAATACATACACAAATAACTCTTCGATTTTATCTTCGTCCAAATCATATTCAGAAGAGTTTTCAACATCAGGACTTGAAATTTTGCTTGATTCTCAAATTTCTTTTGATTTTTTTTTTCTCAAATCTTTGTATTTTCGGGGGCTTTTAGAGATGAAAGATTTTTCAATTCTTTTTGTTTCATAATTTCGGCCATCTTTTCTGGATCATTACGATGCTTTGACCCCACCTCTTCGACGCTCACTGATTTCTTCGTCTGTATAAAAGTAGAAACCACTTTTAACAACTTCATCTTGAGTTAATCCAACACTAAATGATGGCGGATTATTAGAAACTAAACTGATGAGTGGTATATCTCTATTTAGTAGAGCACAATCTTTATCTACAAGGTGAAAAAAGCGTGAGAAAATAGAATGAAAATCTGAAAAATAGGAGATAGTTGAGGGGGAAAAAATGAAAGATAAAGTAAGAAGGGAAAGGGATGAAGTGTTGGAGTGAAAATAGGAGAAGTTACCCTTAGTAACTATCACTCAAAAAAAAATATTATTTTTGCTATAAAATATAATTTTGTGAAAATATTGCTATTTATCATAATTATGATTTTAAATTTGTCACTTCTTACAATTTTCCTTAAAAATACTTAATTCTTTCATCCCACCCACTCTCTCTAGGAGTTGGAATGGGGGGGGGGGGGGGAGACCGGGGAATTGCGAGGTAAGTAAAGTGGTAGATTCCAGAATAAATTGAAAAAATATATATTTTGAAACTAGCTTTTAAATAAGGCAAATGCAAAAGATTATCATATGTCTGATGGTGATTAGGACAATCACTTAGATCTAAATTCCAATTTTATTAAACATTTTAATTTTGTGTCAATGTCTTTAAAGAATTTCTAATCATGCAGTGGACTTTTTTTCAGATGGACCTCTCTGCTTGTGATTCTTTAATCGGGCAAAAGATCTTTTAACAGTGATTGTCAAATTGCCTTTTTCCTAGTAATACGATCAATAAATGATATTGGATATTTACTTAAATGTAATATCCATTCATAAACTATTTGAGAAATATTATAAATAAGAAAAAAGAAATTCATCTCACGTTTTTTTTTAAGTTTTATCTGTTGAAAATTATCTGCCTTCAGATGATTGAAGTAAAACTAGGTACACACCACTCTCTCTAAATCTCATTTGTGGAATTACATTGAATGCATTATTGTTTCTTTTTCTTATAATACTCTAGAAAAACATCTCCAATTAAAATTTTGTTTGTAAGAATTCGACTACGTAATTGAAACAGAAGAAATATTACGAGTCAATGCACATATAGCAATTCCACAATATGATCGTTCCACAGTTAGAATGTAGCAATTTGAAATTTTGAATTATATTTCTATGAGTTTGAATTCAACATTCTTCTTATTACTTTTATTCATGGTGTTCAATTAGGCATTTCATACTTGATACTTCCCTATGAACCATGTCATATAAAAATTATAAATCTACTCCAAGAGCCACCAAAATTAGTGTCAAGGCAACATTCAATTCCTAGGCTTTTGTTATAGAAAAGAAAAGTCTTATGGTGTCTAATTTGGAACAAGAGAAAGGTCAGCCTTGAAACTAGTAGAGAAGTTCATTCGTCCAACTATACATTTCCCTTTCAGCAACATGAATAAATACCACTAAGAAATACTACAACTAAAAGTAAAAAATGTGCATTTATTTATATAAATAAAATATACTCCTTCTGTATCAAATCATTATGATCTTAAACTAATAACATATCAAATACACCAAACTCTTTTTAAATTTTGCGGTGTTAAACATATCATGTCGAAATTAAGTAAGAATTGAAGAATTGATAATGGGCCAAACACGACAACTCCTCAACTTGACACGATCTTTCACTTTGGCACCAAAAATAAACATTGTTCATTTTAAGCACCTCAACTAATATCTCGATATGTCATTTTGACGCTTTTTGTTGAGTCATCATTGCACGTGTGTTACACGCATTTTGAGTGTATTTGAGGGGTATTTTAATTTTTTTTTCCTTTTTCCTTTTCCTCCATCCTAACTCTTTCTCCCATAACTTTTCACCTTTTTTCCCTTCAATTGGAGTATATACTTTTCTTAATATCCATAACTTTTCGCTTTTTTTTTCTTCAGTTAGAGTAAATATTCTTCTAAATACTGTGAAAGTAATAAATTAATTCAACATGAAAAATTCTTCAGCTTTCATTTTTGATTTTTCATTTTCTTCACCATTATACTTCTCTTGCATCTTATTCGTAGTAGAATCATTGTACTTCTCTTTCTACGAATTTGATCAAACTCAATGTCAATCGGTGTCAGAAGAGGTAAGAAATGTATCGCAATCAAAAATTCCATTGGTTTGATTCCTAACGATTTCAATTTGAAATTTAGGGTTTCTAGCTCTAAAATTTCGAATTCAGTTGAAAAATAAAAAATTGCGGGATAAGTTTTAGAATTCTCAATTTAATTCAATAAAACATGTTGATGGAAGTGTATAAATGATAAAAGCCCCATCAAATGTATTTTCTAATTATGCATATTTGATTTTTGGGTTGGAGTATTGAGAAGATGAGTTGGCGGGGGTGGGATGGGGTCATTTTATTAAATAATTTTTTTTAAATTTAAATTAATTATTTTGGAGAAAAATAATAAATTTAATCGTATTATTCATCACTTACACGTTAGCGGCGGGTGTAATACACAAACATTATATATTTTTGATGATTGTACAAAAAATGTCAAAATGATACATCAGAATATTAGTTAAAGGGCTTAAAATGAACAACGTCGATTTTAGACATTAAAATAAAAATTCATGTCAAATTTAAGTACCTGACGATGTATTTGACCTTGATAAAATATATATATATATATATATATATATATATTTTTAGATAAATAAAAAAATAATAAAATACTAGAAGCAAATGAATTTTATTCGAGCAAAGTGGCTCAAGGGTATCGTAAAAGCTTTTATCAAGGGAATGCCCATTCGTATGTTTCTCTAGTCGGGGAACCATCACCGTTCCTTTCCCATACCTAATACTCCACTTGTATTTTATAACTTTCATTTTGCCTTTTTATATGAGGAAAAATGTCAGAAATATCATTTAATTATTAAAATTAATTTAAAAATATCTTCTGTTGATCTATTGGGTTAGTAATATCCTTCAAATATTGAATTCGGTTTAAAAATACCTCCATCCATCTTTATGACTTAAAAATACTCTTACAACTAACGATTTTCATAAATCATAATTTAAAATTCAAAAAAGGGTCTGAAATATCCTTCAAGTATTGAAATTGTTTCAATATACCTGCTGTTAATCTATTGGGCCAGAAATACCCCCACGTCCATCTCTATGGATCAAAAATATTCTTGCAACTAATGATTTTTTTAAATCATAATTAAAATTTTTATTAAATGTGTGGCAATTTTCTATTGATCGAAACTAAATTAATTAAAATGTTAAGCTCAATCCGAACTCGATTAAAACTACCCGATTTAAACCCTACAAAATTAATCATAATTTTGATCAGTGAATGGTGTGAATTGTGTGGCGTGAAGTTGTCTCTCACGATGAATGCACTTGCCAATGGTGACAAAATAATTTGACGTATAGAAACAAAAATAGTGGCAACTATTTAGGAAAGAATGTAACATTTTTTTTTATACAAACTAAATGTGTCACGTAAAATGAAATAGAGGAAGTAACAAGATAGTGTTGTCCAAAACGTGACATAACCGAAACATCTCAATTAGTTTTGCTTGCTAACACAGAGAAATATACATCACAAAGAAATATCAAACTAATATTATAATTAGGGGATAGAATTGTTCACAACGTTACATTAGACTGACAGATTTTAAGTCAACAAAGTTCCTGCATTTGATAGCAAAAATTACTCATACTATCAGGTAGTTTCAGTTGGGGCAAATTTTATACGGTTTGGGTCGGGTAGTTTGAGTTGGGTCCGAATTGGATTTAACATTTTAATTAATTTAGTTTCAATCAACTGAAAGCTGCCACATATAATATAATTTTTTAAATTATTATTTAAGAAAATCGTTAGTTGCAAAAGTATTTTCGAGTCATAAAGGTAACTGTATGGGGTATTTTGGGCCCAATGGATTCACGGAGGATATTTTTGAATCAATTTCAATAATTGAGGGGTATTTCTGACCCTTTTTCAAATTTTTAATTATGATTTAAAAAATCAATAATTGTACGGGTATTTTTGGGCCATAAAAGTAGATGGAGGGATATTTTTGAACCAATTTCAATACTTGAAGAGTATTTTTGGCCCAGTAAATTAACGAAAGATATTTTAAAACCAATTTCAATATTTTTGACCCTTTTTCGTTTTTTATATTTTAATTTATGTATAATGTATTTTTTTTCATTCCTTACAAAAAGATTAAGGGTTTGTCCGGTATGGAGAGAAATATTTTACAAGTTTTGGGGGGTAAGGTTAGGTTATTCCAATGCTATGGATCAAGAGCCAGGAGCCTATGCTTGAGGGGTAAGCGCACGGTTAATAAAGGGTGAGAGAGTGATAATTAGTACTTCGAATGTTACTTATGAAATTTATTTTCTTTATGTTATTAAGAATTAAGATCTTTTTGAAAAGAAATTTAACTATTTTTAAAAAATATTTTACTAATATAAATTATGAAAAAATTTAAAATTATTTTCTTCCATAAAAACACGCCTTTGGTTGTAGATAATTTAGGACCAGGAAGTGTATATTTTCTCTTCGTCCTTCATCTTTTTACGAAGAATCAATTCTTTTAACCAAATACTATCTTTTTATGGAAGATAATGATTCGTCTCCTTTTATGTCCCGGTCAGTGAACACAGGACTTCATTCGCTTAATCCTGGCTTTTAGTTAAATAATTGTTTTCACATTAAAGTATTACACATGATGTAATAACTAATTAAAAAATTATTGTGGGGCCAAATATTTGAATAATTGTGCAATAAAATATAAATAGTGGGGTGAAAAAGAAAAGTAAGGAGAAATGAAAGGACTTAATGCAATTTTACACCGGTGACTTGTGGGCCTATGAAAGTGTGCCACAAGCCCCATTGAATAATAGTAATTTATTTTAATTTCTTTCCTTATCTACATTGCAAGCTTGATGAAAACTCCCTCATTATTTACTCTGATTGAAAATATATTTATTCAACCCAAATTAAGTGTCCTCACTTCCTTTTCCTTATTACATCTTGTGGTAATGGGCAAAACTTTTCATAATCAACCCATTCTTTTTTCACAGCAATTGGAACAACATTTATAACTAGTATTTAATGTAATTTCACAAGTAAAATTTTGATAACATGATAACATGATATATAAATTAACCTTATTTCTTTTTTGAAAAGATTGAGAAGGTGATATGTGCGAAAACTTTTACCCTATCAATTAATAAGCAAAACAATATCTAATTTTTTCATCAAAACTCATGAGCTTTTACTTGAGAAATTAATTTTTTTTGATCACTTACAAATGATTAATGAAAATAATATTTACAAATATATTATGTATAAAAATAAAAACCTCTAGTACAAAGAACATGAAATTTGTTTAAAAAACTGTATGTGATCTTTAACTCTAAATTCATAGTGTTAATTTAAAGAATATAAGAATATTTTCTTTTTGATTTTTGCTCAATAGAAAGCAGCTTCTTTAAGTGCCCAAAGCTTTCCTTTTCTGTTTTGGTTAAAAGGAGTAAAAGGAATAATATTCCATAGGAAATAAAAGATACGTAGACAAATGGACATTTTCAAAGGCCAAAAGTATCTTCTAATTTTCATTTTTTCAAAAAATAATGTCAAAATAAAGTACTTCTCTGTTCTTACATAAATGTTCTTTTAACTTGGACATACTTTTTAATAAATTTTTTATTTTTGCAAGATAAGATATGTTTTTACTAAATACTTAAAAAGTAAAAGAAGATAGTTCGATGCATTACATTATATGTAGAGTTTGGAGAAGAATAACTTATTCTTTATTAGTAGTTTTTTATTATATAAATTACTTTTCATTAAAAGAAGTATAAAATTTAAAAAATATTATTAGCATCTTTTTAATTATCTAAAATAATTACAGACTAAACACGATTTATATAAGAACGGAAGGAATAGCGCATAAATAGACAATTTTGACCTAATCATATTCATTTACTAGTATATTTATCACCTTTCGCCCCTCACTCTCTTTAATAGTATTAAAAAAAACAAAAAATAAAAAACAGCATATAAACTCATAGCCAGCCAAAGCATTATTTAGCTCCATTTCATATGCCGCGCACCTTGGGGCACTTTCTTACCGTAACCCATTTTCCTCTCTCAATCAGTCTATCTATCCATCCTCCATAATTCTCTTCTGTTATTATCATCTTCGTCACCATCTCCATCTTCAGCAATTTCCTCTTTTTGTTCTTTTCTCCTTCTAGAAATTGCCGGCACACATCCCGAGGCACAAACAAAAAAACGGATAGTAATATTTTTTTGAATGTGATCTAGTCTAGTATAAATACTGGAGGAGTAGTCATGTATAGTAATACAGCTCGCAAGTACTCTTCTTCCGCTGCTTCTTCGTTATTGAGAGCAGGTTGTTCAAGGCCACTCGCTTCTACTTCGAGTGCTGCACACGCGCCGTCCATTCGTGCAGGGGTTAGTCATCAGCAGCGTTGTTATTATTATTCGTCGACGCTTCGGTCACTGGGCTGCAGCGTGACGCGGTGGAGTCACGGTGTTGATTGGAAGTCTCCGATTAGTTTGACTGCTCAGATCAGGACTGCTGCTCCTGCTCTTAACAGTTTCCATCGCAAACTCGCTACCATGGGTACTTTCGTCTTTTCACTTACTTTATGTGCCACAATTTGGAATTCGAGGGTCAAATATTTTAATTTTGATGATTGTGAAGTTTTTGGATACGAAATACTAGGTAAATAACAATTCAAAATATTTGACAAGTGTATATAAAAATTAGGGTCATTAGTTTGAATTTCGGTATTCAAGAGGTGCTAGAATTATCGAAGATGCATAAAGGTCGGGTAAAAAAAGTTCCTGATCTTATGGAGGGCTCGTAAATCTAGATTTGTTTTCTGTGTAATTTTGTTTTTGACTAGTCATCTGTTGAGTTTTGTTTAGAGAAATCTGGAAATGTAAATCCAAAGAATATGCCTTATTTGAAATGCTCCCTCCATTCACTTTTACTTTATCATGTTTTACGTATGAAAAAATCCAACAGTATAAACTTTGATCAATATTTTAATATGTATTTTGATCATATATTAATGTAAGACTGATTGCAATTTATAATATTTTTTGTATATTTTTTGAATATTTAAAATTTAAATGCTAAATATTTAATTAATCTAATTTAATTTAGCTCCGAAGATTATTCAAATTGATTTTGGTAAAGCAAAAGTAATGTGATAAGTAAAAGTGAAGGGAGGGAGTAGTAATAATGGGCATTATGAACATGGTGTTAGGGACCAATGAGAGGAGACTTTGAAGTTGACCCAAGATATTTCATGTTTATACTTTGCTGTTTGTGGTCGGATATTTCACAAAAGCTTAAAAGAACTATTGATGATAAGTAATACTTAAAGTTGCTGGTAGCAATTCTTAGTAAAAAAATCAAGAATCTGATTCCTTTTTTTTTTTATGATGGATTCAGCTGCAGAGAATCCATTTAAGGGAATCCTCACTGCTCTTCCAAAGCCTGGAGGTGGTGAATTCGGAAAGTTCTATAGTCTACCTGCTCTCAACGATCCCAGGATTGGTAACCGTCTAATATTTATTTCAAGAATCTTATATTCAATTTGATCATGGGTTCAAGAACCTCTTGCAGAAATGCAAGGTAAGGCTGCGTACAATAAGCCCTCATGGTTCGGCCCTTCCCCGGACCCCGCGCATAGTGGGAGCTTAAGTGCACTGGGCTGCCCTTTTTGATCTGTTACTTTCTTTACTGTTTAGTGACTTCTTGGTTTGTCCTATGTGACAGACAAGCTACCATATTCTATTAGAATTCTTCTCGAATCAGCAATCCGTAATTGTGACAACTTTCAAGTGAAAAAGGAAGATGTTGAAAAGATTATTGACTGGGAAAACTCTGCACCTAAGCTTGTGGAGATACCCTTCAAGCCGGCCCGTGTCTTGTTACAGGTATTGGGCCTTTGCATGTCTTCCATATAAAAGAAGAAGGAAAAAAGAATGCAGTGTGATGACCTCGGACCTGACTGATTTGTCTTTTTGGCAGGATTTTACTGGGGTACCAGCTGTGGTGGACCTTGCTTGCATGCGTGATGCCATGAACAACCTTGGCAGTGATTCTGACAAGATCAATCCATTGGTATGATACTTTCTAGTTAGTGCATATGGAAAAGTCTTGAACTATGCAGAAAGAATGCAGCAACTTTATGAATAACAAAAACATTTGAGTTCTCTGTATAACAGTGATACTTAATGCTAAAACACAAAAATAGAGGAATTTTGTCAGTTGCTTTTATATATATTTTTTGATAAGTCAAACTGACTTTCATTTAGTGAGTTGCCTATATTTACTTCAGTTCATAAGCATTGAATTGCATTATTACTATATGTTGTCTCATTAATCGCTAATGCTTATATGTTTGAGTTCCTTGGTTACAAGTCTTTTAATGTTCTTCTCATGAATGATTATCATCCCACTTCAAGGTGATTTTTTTTCTCGAATGTCATTTCAGGTCCCTGTCGACCTAGTTATTGATCACTCGGTTCAAGTTGATGTAACAAGGTCAGAAAATGCAGTCCAGGCTAATATGGAGCTTGAATTCCAAAGAAACAAGGAGAGATTTGCCTTTCTTAAGTGGGGATCCAATGCTTTCCAGAACATGCTTGTTGTTCCACCTGGTTCTGGTATTGTGCATCAGGTATTGAACATGAAAACTGAATGTGCCTTTTCTTTCTGTGCTGCGGGATTTATCGAATGTGATAATTGTGATGGGATTTAGCTATTTCTTGAATCCTGAATTCATAGCTTTATCTGTTCTTACTTAACTTCCGTCATTAGTGGATATGGAGTGAGATTCCGCTTCTGAAACAATGTTGTGACTTTATAGGTGAATCTTGAATATCTTGGAAGGGTTGTCTTTAATAGGGAAGGCTTGCTCTACCCAGATAGTGTGGTCGGAACAGATTCCCACACCACCATGATTGATGGTCTTGGAGTTGCTGGCTGGGGTGTCGGAGGTATTGAGGCAGAAGCTGCAATGCTTGGCCAGGTATGAAACTATGAGTGCCATAATCATCCTTCTATCCCTTGCTGAATCCTGGTTTATTCTTGCTTCAAAGATTAGATAGCTATGCTCTTATGCTAAGTTGTCCCACTTTGTCCTTGTGACTCAGTATTCATCCATCTCTGCACTTCATCAAATCTTTCTTAGTGTAGAATATCCATGAATGGCATGACTGGCACATGTAGAAGTTAATGGAGGGACATAAATCAGTGTATATAGTTACATGAGTTTAAGAAGTAAGATGTTGGCAATATTTTCCCCTTATTAGAGATTAAGCAGGAGTATATAATCGTGCCAAGTCGGAGCAACGGAGTGAAGTTGTTCCTTACACTTAATACTCTAGATCAGCGAGGCACATGACAGTGGATTATGTAGGACTTTTCCTTGCCTCATTTATCTGACCTTGTATTTCTTCTTTCTGTACATATGGTTTTAAATTGCATCGCCTGACCCATTTTTAATTCCATTTTTTGGACTCTTCCCAAAATTCTATGCATTCCTGATAGTGAACTTTGGTGATTCATGAAGTCATCCAAATGAAGAAGGTTGTTCATGAGTCTTCGTGCTTCCAATAAAAATCGGATCAAGTTTGAATAAGATGTTGGTTTACCTCATCTTAGAATTTCATGCACCGTGTTCACTTAATTTGAGTGATAAACAATCCTGCCTTTCCTGTGGTTTTGCTGTTTGCCTGTTCTTCTAATTTGCTTTATGTCTAGTAAAAAAAAAGAATTGCTGTCTAGTTTCTATTCACTCATGGGAAAATACTCTGATGTATATTCTGATATTTGCACTTAGGATGACACCTTTGTAATGTTTCTTCTGCATACTTACAGCCAATGAGCATGGTGTTGCCTGGAGTTGTTGGGTTCAAGCTATCAGGGAAATTGCGAAATGGTGTAACTGCCACTGACTTGGTGCTGACTGTCACTCAAATGCTGAGGAAGCATGGTGTTGTTGGAAAGTTTGTTGAGTTCTATGGTAGATATTTAAACATTGACTAAGTTTTTCATGCAAATAGTTTAACTGTTGGTTGATAGATCTACCAGACAAGGATTTGACTTCTTGTCTGTTTTCATTTAGGTGAAGGAATGAGTGAGCTTTCATTGGCTGACAGGGCCACCATTGCAAACATGTCTCCTGAATATGGTGCAACAATGGGTTTCTTCCCTGTAGATCATGTTACCCTGCAATATCTCAAGTTAACAGGCAGAAGTGATGAAACAGTAAGTGTTTAGACATTTGCTTTTAAGTGAAGATAGAGTGTGAAAGTTCTTTATACGTGGCTAACCCTCTGTGCAAAAATTAGGTTGGAATGGTAGAGGCATATCTCCGTGCAAATAATATGTTTGTCGATTATAATGAGGTATTTCCTATCCTGCCTCACATGTGGTTACTCTAGTTTCAGTATGAGAATCCTTTGGGCGAAGGAATGAAGATGATGATCTAATCTATTGAATCATTGTTACTTTCCCTTACATTTTTTTTTCAAAAAATTGTTTCAGCCTCAAACAGAAAAAGTGTACTCTTCTTATTTGAACCTAGACCTTGCTGATGTGGAACCATGTGTGTCTGGGCCAAAGAGGTATTTTTCCTGCTTGGATAAATTCTGATTTAAGATGCAAAATCTCCCATAAGGTTGGTACATTTAACATGTTTTTAATCCTTTACAGACCCCATGACCGTGTGCCTTTGAAAGAAATGAAGTCTGACTGGCATGCTTGCCTAGATAACAAAGTTGGATTCAAGGTGAGCGAGCTATTCATTTTGATATTTACCATTTAGTGCTTTTTGTTGATCATCTTGTAACATAAATATATGTGAGACTATGAAGTATCCAATCCCAGCTTCTGACTTCTGGAAATTCTAACCCAACTTGCTCTACATTGCTGCAGGGATTTGCAGTGCCAAAAGAGGTGCAAGATAAAGTAGCTAAGTTTTCCTTCCACGGGCAACCTGCAGAGCTCAAACATGGCAGCGTTGTGATTGCTGCTATCACAAGTTGCACAAATACATCCAATCCCAGTGTTATGCTAGGAGCAGCTCTGGTTGCTAAAAAGGCTTCTGAGCTGGGTCTACATGTTAGTTCTACTCCATATACTTGCCTTTTCATTTGATTCTAGGTTTAGGCATGCCATCTTAATCCTGGTTCCTGATTAATTTCCAGGTTAAGCCATGGGTTAAAACAAGCCTTGCTCCAGGCTCTGGTGTTGTTACAAAATACTTGCTCAAGAGGTACTGATTGGAAATTTCTGAAAGAGAAAGTTTCTACTAACCCAGACCATTGTTATTTGAAAACTTTGTAATACGTTATTTTCTGAATGAAACAGTGGACTTCAAAAATATTTAAATCAGCAAGGTTTCAACATTGTTGGCTATGGATGCACCACTTGTATCGGGAACTCTGGGGACTTGGATGAATCTGTTGCTTCTGCCATATCAGAGAATGGCAAGTCAATACAATTTATTATGGTTTAAAACATTACTGTCTGGACGCTGTCTAGGTCAATGATCATTTCGCTATATTGTTTGACTAATTCAAAATGTATGTATTGTGCAGACATTGTTGCTGCTGCTGTACTATCCGGAAACCGAAACTTTGAGGGGCGTGTTCATGCCCTGACAAGAGCAAACTATCTTGCTTCCCCTCCTTTGGTGGTTGCCTATGCTCTTGCTGGCACTGTAAGTAAAATGCACTCGAGTTATATGGTGGATTTATCTGGATAATTACTTGGACCTTATTGTTATTCTTTATAGTTAGTGAAAGGAGGAAAGAACATATTTCTAGTTAAAAAGGATTATGGCTTTTAGTAAGTGAAAGGCGTCATGCTTTAGGTAGGGACATAAATGACTCACCTGGAACATGTTTAGACATTACTCAGCCTGGTGCAAGCTGCATTACTTCTGGGAGCAAAACACAATAACAGAAAAAGGGCTCCAAACTTAAATTCCCCGTTGAATTTTCATGCACGTTCTGATATTGGTCTTGGTCTCTAATAAATTAAAGATACTCATGGATGTTTAACTCATCAAAATTAATTGTTCATTATCATGTGTACTTATGTCTCTGATGAGAACTACCAATGCTTTGCAGGTTGACATCGACTTTGAGAAAGATCCAATTGGAAAGGGTAAGGATGGTAAGGATGTGTACTTCAGGGATATATGGCCATCTACTGAAGAAATTGCTGAGGTATGTATTCAGTAATGTGCTTTATGTACCCATGATCAATAATGAAATGAGTAAATTTACGATGAGATTTTCCATGTTAGGTTGTTCAATCAAGTGTACTGCCAGACATGTTCAAGAGTACTTATGAAGCTATTACAAAGGGAAATACCATGTGGAATGAATTATCTGTGCCAACATCAAAGCTGTATTCATGGGATCCTAAATCTACATACATTCATGAGCCACCATATTTCAAGGGTATGACCATGGATCCTCCTGGACCCCATGGAGTGAAGGATGCCTACTGCTTGCTGAACTTTGGTGACAGTATTACTACGGATCACATTTCACCTGCCGGAAGCATTCATAAAGATAGCCCTGCTGCTAGGTACCTTATGGAGCGGGGTGTCGATCGCAAAGACTTCAACTCATATGGTAGCCGTCGTGGTAATGATGAAATTATGGCTAGGGGTACTTTCGCCAATATCCGTCTTGTAAACAAGCTGTTAAATGGAGAAGTTGGTCCAAAGACTGTCCACATTCCCTCAGGAGAAAAGCTATCTGTGTTTGATGCTGCAATGGTACTTTCTATGTTTCTTAATTGTTCAAATCCTATTTTCATCAAAGATGGAGTTTGCATTGTGCATTTCACTTTTGCTGTTCTATGTTGACACTTCTGAAACACATGATGCCTTCAGAAATACAAATCCGCTGGGCAAAACACTATTATCTTGGCTGGAGCTGAATATGGTAGTGGAAGCTCCCGAGATTGGGCTGCCAAGGGCCCAATGTTGTTGGTGGGTTTCCTGAGCATTTCTTCTTGAATTGGGTGATCCCGTCTTTCTTTTTTATCATAGGATTTCCTAACTAAAAAACAATTTAACAGGGAGTTAAAGCTGTAATTGCTAAGAGCTTCGAGAGGATTCACCGCAGCAACTTGGTAGGAATGGGTATCGTGCCTCTATGTTTTAAGGCTGGGGAGGATGCAGATACGCTTGGATTGACAGGTCACGAGCGATATACCATTGATCTTCCTGAAAATATTAGTGAGATACGCCCAGGTCAAGACGTTACTGTACAAACAGATACTGGAAAATCCTTCACCTGCACAGTGCGGTTTGACACTGAGGTACACCTAGCTCTCTTTTGTTTTCAGTTTTTGATCTTATTTCCTGGTGTTTCATAGTGTGAAAGATGTTGATATGACCATTGCTTTGCATGACAAAAATGCTGCCTCTTTGACAGTGTTGATTATAAGTCTATGCAAGTATTCGTCGATAGTGCTGAAGGAAAGGAGACAAACAACAGGAAAATAAAAGAAATAAAATGCCATTTTTGTGTTTTTAAATTAGGGCCCTTAAAGAATTGGGGCACTTAAATCTTGTGGGTCTTTTTAGAGTACTTGAACAAACGAAGTCAATATCATTTTTTTAGTGTTTAATACATTATTTTAGTAGTAGAATGCGCAATGTGTCCAATTGGATATAGAGGTTTCTTGTAGCCACCCCTAACTAGTTTGGGATCGAAGCATCGTCATAAGAAAGATAGGATGTCAAGATCTAGAGTACTCAACTAAAAAGAGCGTTGGACAATTCAGACTCCATGTGGGCAGTAAATCATGGTTACTGGATTGTGACGTCGCACAGAGCGGCATGGCTAATGAGGATTCATATAGCTACCTAACTCGTTTGGGATTGGGGCATTGTAGTAGTTGTTATTGTTCTTTGAACAGTAAACCATGGTGTGCATTGTTGTAGTAGATCAACGTTTGCATTCACGATTATTCAGTGACAAATATGTGGAGTACAAATTAAGAATATTTTTCATCACCCTCAAAAAAAGGAGGAAACCACTTGTCCCTTCTTACACTAGCTTCAATGCTCAAATAAGAAATGAAAGATCTGAATCTGTCACTTTGATTAACTTTTAAATCACACAAGACGATATAGATAGAGATAGGATCTCAATAATCGTGCATGCGTTGTCCACATATTCCCGTTGCATACTTTCACAAATCACAATTAGCCGGAAATATCCCACATAATTTCTCTTTCACCATTCATTAGTTCATGGCAAGAGATCGACATTTAAGAGCTGCTTTTATCTTGTACAGGTGGAGTTGGCTTATTTCAACCATGGAGGTATTCTTCAATATGTCATTCGTCAGTTGACAAAGCAATGAGGATCAGTTTGATTAACTGATCTTTCGACCACGTTTACAAGCTGCCTACTTAATTGCGGAAAGATGACAGAGCATAAAGAGAGGGATCTTCTCAATAGAGAAACTTGAGAAGGAAATAAAGGATTTAAAAACTTTTTTCATGTCCCTTTTGCCGGACAAAGTGTTATTTATTTACTTCCCAAGGCACTGTCAATCCAATCTTTTTTCGAGCATATAGCATTTATACCATTATTTGGTAATAAAATTGATATTGTGATTCTCTTACAGCTAGTTTTTATTGAGATTGCTGCTACTCGGTGAAAGTAAAAGTTTTCTTTCTTAGTTTTATTTTCTGCCTTTTATTTTATTGTTTTGGATTAGTTTTTTCAGAAGTTGGGGGCTGAAGAGGATCACATATTTTCCTCTATAGTTGTACGTTTATTTGAAAGAGAATGGAACATATGCAAGTTATCTGTTGGTGTTACAAGATGAACACCGTCATTTAGAGAACCAAGTTAACCGGGAAATGGAGCAGAATTGATTGATATAATCAGATTCCAATTCAGTTGGGAAATGGTGATAGGAGAAAATTCGTTTCAATTTCATTTTACTTTTACCTGGTATACAAAGAGTGACGAAGCAGCCAGGGCATGTACCGCACTTAGCAATGTTAGATTTAGTGAGATACAGCTCTGGCAGATCTACACTCCCCAAAAACTAGCTATCGAGGTGTTAGAGCCCAATGCTATATAAATCTAACATCAGCTCTCATTAAAATGATGTTCCACTCAGGTTTCATAATTTGCTATATAATCATAACATTAACAGGGGAAATTAGTTGGGCAAGTTGGCCAAAAAGGCTCTTTTGAAAATTATTTTGTGTTTTATTAAAAAGTAACATTAACAGGGGAAATTAGTTGGGCAAGTTGGCCAAAAAGGCTCTTTTGAAAATTATTGTGTTTTATTAAAAAGTTGTGAAAAATTTGCCAAATACCCTTTTTAATCCACATCACCACAAATTTATCCAACTCAACAAATTCACCCACAATGTTTTTAATACTACACTTTAACCCAATATTTTCAACTTAACAAATTCATCCCCAAGTTTTTAATAATACACTTCAACCCAATCCATCATCCACCATTATAAAATATCTAGGTTTCCAAAAATATAAAAAAATAAATCCAAAAGCTAAAAATAGAAGGTGGTTCTTTCCCTCCAAAAAAAGCTCTGATTCCGACGTCCTTTTGGCGTTATTTTCCGGCGATCAGCTCTAAATCAGTCCACAAACCTCATAAGCTCGTCCATTGCATCCATTTTACCCCATTAGTTTGTTATCTTCTCGAACACACTTTCCACCATTGTTAAAAAGCTTTAAATCAGTCACATGAGTTAAAAACTCTTTAGAAGTACATTACAATAACTGAGGCGACTCCAAGTTCATTTCTCTATTCCATAAACCCAACGACCATTGATTAGAAGCAATAGTTGCATTTTCAAGTTTCTGTACGGATATCTGCGCAGTCATCGACCCGTCATCATCATTCATCGACCGTGCATACATCCCGACATAGACCCTAAGCTTAATCTACCGTCGATCAAAGGTTAATTCTAGGATGTCTGTTGCAGAATTTGTTCTGGTTGCAGGTGATTTCATGGGAGAATGGGTGAATACTCCCAGAGGTTGGAAATGGAGATCTTTTACCAAGGTGACACTGTCCATTGCTATTCGCCGCAACAGTTCATACGACGAATTGGTTGCAAGCGTAAAGCAGAGTGGAGATCTAGATTGCATATCAAGCAACGTGGTGATTAGTTATCTAATGCATTCGAGGGAAAAGGTGAATCCTAAGATCATAAATAATGATGCACGTGTGTCCTTCTACATGATGGATGTTGATGCAGATGGCTTTAGGCCTGTTTTAAGGATAAATGTAGTCGATAGGTCCTTCGAATGATCGATGAATTCATCACCGTCCCCCCCGGTGCCCAACAGTCGACGACAATTTGAATAATTAATTACGAGAGCGATGGCGATCATCCCATAAATATGGAAGATGATTGTGTGCAAATGGAAGACGTTTCATCGGACTCACAAGATGCGGAAGAAGACTGTGGAACGGGATCCCAACCAGTACATTCCTTCTCCGACGGAATCAATTTCTATCGCGATTAAACATTTGCCGACAAGAACCAGCTCAAAATGCTACTAGACGGAGCAGCGATGAGGCAGTCTTTTGATTATCGTATGGAGAAGAGCTGCACCAAATTGTTGAAGACGAAATGCGTATCTCCTGGTTATGGCTGGTTGTTGCAGGCAAGGAAGTACGAAACCTCAAAAAGATTTCACATATACAAGTATGTCGGGGAGCACACGTGTGGTGTTGAACACGCCACCCACAAGCACAAGAAAATATCATCCAAATTGATTGCTTTACTATGCGTAAATCATTTTTGGGATGGTAAAGGTCTAAGCATAAGTGAAATTCAAAGGATTGTGTTCAAGGAGTTGCATTGCCACACAAGCTACTGGATGTGTTGGAAAGGAAATATAATTGCGAAGAACATCATTCGCGAGACACCGGAGCGTGGATATGCTTGCTTGCCGGTTTTTTCCCACATGGTGGAGTTGTTGAATCCAAGGTCTTCATACTCTATCATGGTAAACCAGATTGATGGATCGTTCATTTACTACTTCTTAACATTTGGATCTTGCATATGGGAATATGCCCACATGACAAAGGTAATTACCGTCGATGGCACACATTTGTATGAAAAGTACGGGGGCGTGTTGCTGAGTGCAGTTGCACAGAACACCAAAAATCACATCTTTCCAATTGCCTTTTGTGTTGTCGATAAAGAGAACGATGCTTCTTGGACCTTCTTCTTCCAGAAGTTGAAGTCTATCATAGAAGATGAACTAGATCTATGTGTCATCTCCGACGGGCACATTATCATCGCCAATGCCTTCTCCCGGGTATACAGTCGTGCACATCACGGACTTTGCATGAGGCACCTTGCTGAAAATCTCCGTGTAAATCAACACTTGGAGAACATCTTTATCTATTCTATGCCGTGACAAAGGCATATTCCTTTGATGAGTTTAGTGAGAATTTTGAGGAATTGAAGTATAATTGCCCCGAGGCAGCATATGTCCTTGAAAATGTGCTTGATTTTGAAAAATGGAGTAGAGCACACTTCCTGGGCAATTGTACGATGTGATGATCACAAACATCGCTGAGTCGCTCAACTCGGTTTTGATGGATGAATAAGAGTACTCCGTGTCGTACATATTCAATTGAATTGCTAAAAAATTTGGTAAAAAATTTAGGGAGCGGTATGCCTATGTCGATGGTAAAGAGAACATAATTGTTCCTTGTGCGGAAAAAATCCTAAGGGATAACAAGAGTGCGAGCGATTCCTTGTATGTGACTAATCCAAATGGGGTTCTCGATCAGTACACGGTGTTCGGCAATGGTGTTACTGCCAAGGTCAATCTCTTGGAGAGGAGTTGTTCTTGTCAGAAATTTGACTTGGTGAAAATGTCGTACGAACATGCAATGGCAGCTTTGTGAGCAAAGTATGGCGATGGTGCAGGTTATGGAAACTCCATCTACGAGTACTCTTCGCCAATTTATAAAGCTGCAAGCTACCTCCTCTCATACTCGAAAACAATTAACGTTATCCCTCCAGAGGCCGAATGGAATGTGCCACAGGAATTGTTAGACACTAAAATTTCTCCACCCCCCTACGATCCCAAACTCCGAAGGAAGAAAGTCAAACGCACTAAGAGCTCGGCGAGACGTTCAAGTACAAAAGGAGGAATAAGTGTTCAATATGCAAGAAATCTGGGCACAAAAGAACCACGTATAGCATGACCAACAAATCATAGATAGGCTTTATTTTGCTTCAGTTGTAAAGCTGCTGTTTTGGGGTATAAATGTGCATTTCAGTAGAATTTAACGTTCAGTTGTTATCGACATAAAGCTTTGTCTACGATAGACTACATACATTCTATGGTATATCTTTAACTCGGTCTATTAAATAATATATATTTGTTATATGATCAATCATCAAACAAGCTATGTAGGTATTTATACCGCCATATCTTTCTAATAGATACATTGAATCATTATTTCCTGTTCTCAATTAATTAAAAGCTGTAAACACGTCTGTTCTCAAGAAAAATCACTGGTATACGTAAACCAAATGTTTTCTATTCCTACACGCATCGACTGACCATTGGTTGGATATATAAAAGGACTTTATCTATAGGTCTATAAGTACATGCCCTATTTTTGCGTAACCCTTCACTTGTCTCTAAACCCAAAACATCAGAAACCCTCTTCTTTTTCCCCAAAACATCAGAAATCATGCCTGGTTGCAGAATTACCCTTCGCTCAATCAGACGTTTCCCTCTCGTCACTACGATTTGCTTCTACTTCAAAATAATTTTGTCCGGCTATTCTACGGCCTGGGAGAAGACCGCCGTTACTTGAAGCGTGAGTTCCGACGAATTGCTCGTTTCCTCCGAGCAATTCTGGAGCGTCTTGGAATGGACGATAACGACTACATCACCCCCCATCATCCCCACAATTTAGTTTATTGTTTTTTTTATTTATGTTGTTAAGTTTTTGTTGGTTTGTTCATTGTTGAAGAAGCATTCTCAGTAGGACTTTGTTAGAAGAAAGCTTCTTCCATTTCCCCCCTTTTGCTGTAAATTTTATCAAGTAATGCAATGAACAAGTTTAATGTAAGTTTCAGTTTCATTTTAATGAACAATTTCAGTTTGAACATTATGTTTACCACATTTGTTATGATTCATTTTTCTTTCTTGTGGCAGTTATTCTTCTGTACAAACACGAATTTCAAATATGTATGTCTCGTTCAATTAACAGTACTTTAGTTTGACTTTATTAATTCCAAGTTTCAGTAAAAAGTGATATATAGTCTATCATGAATCATATACTCTGTCATTCATTGACCCTGTATGCTAGTCGATCGTAGATAATGTGAGTCGATGCGTCACTGGTTAAATTAAAACGCACAATAATATATTTTGAGACTGGTGAAACCAAATAATTTAATTAATAATAATTTAAACAGACAATAACATATTTTGGGACTGGTGGAACAAAATAATTAAATTAAAAATGATTTAAACACACAATAACAAATTTTGGGACTGATGGAACAAAATAATTAAAATAAAAATGATTTAAACAGATAATTACATATTTTGGGGCTGGTGGAATAAAATAATTAAATTCAAAATGATTTAAACAGATAATAACATATTTTAGGGCCGGTGGAACAAAATAATTAAAATAAATAGATAATCTTGAGGGTCTATCGATTAGTCTGGTTTATAGACTGGTGGTGATACTTAATAGACCGTAGTAGATCGTGGCTTATGTCAGCCATCGATTAGACTGATCGACCGTAGACTTACACCTTTAGATGTGCATCGATTGATATCCTAAGTATGCGTAGACCACGTTGATCGATGTGCACTGCCATAGATCGTCACTTGAATGTAGTTAAAAAAATAAATTAATTAATTAAAAATAAATGTAGTGTTAATTTCTACACATGTGAGTGAGTGTAAACAAGACACACAATCATATTAGAGCTTGTACAAAGTGAATTAAGGAGTGTGTGGATGGATAGTGGTTGAATGTTCAATATGCTAAGAGTAATATTTCTCAAAGCATAAGTATGTATTAAGGATATATATTTTATTTGATGACTACACATTCCACATACTCCTTCTATCACCACCCCTAAATCAAATTAGTGTGTGGAATTGATAGTGGTTGAACAATCATCATCCTCAATACAATATATATCCTTAATACATACTTGTGCTTTGACAAACACTACTCGTAGCATATTGAACATTCAACCACTACCAATCCACACACTCCTTAATTCACATTGTACAAGCTCTAATATGATTGTGTGTCTTGTTTACACTCACTCACATGTGTAGAAATCAACACTACATTTATTTTTAATTTATTAACTACATCCAAGTGACGGTCTATGGCAGTGCACATCGATCAATAAGGTCTGCGCATACTTAGGATATTAATCGATGCATATCTAAAGGTGTAAGTCTACGATTGACCAGTCTAATCGATGGCTGACATAAGCCATGATCTACGACGGTCTATTAAGTGTTACCACCAGTTCAAAAAATAAAATTACTTCTCCAACGGTAATAAACGACTACTTTTATAATCCATCAGTGTCAACACTTCATTTTTACTTCATATATAAGGTCGGTCATCCCTCATTATTTTATTTCATTCGCTTTGTTTTGTTTTTAAAAATTCTACAATGTCTCAAGCCTCTCAAACATCCAATTCTAAAAATACTCTAATTTGTCAATGTGGGAATGCGGCTGCCCTGAGGACATCACGCATGGACTCAAATTCAGGTCGCAAATTTTATAATTGTGCAATTGCGAATGTAAGCGGTGTGTGTTAAGTTAGTCGTTATGTAATATTATTTTTTTCTAGGATAGTGGCGCATGCTCTCTTTTTAAATAGCTTGATGAGCTATCACCTCCAACCAGTCCATCAACGTTGAGTCCGGGACCCGAGACATCAAATTTTTAAGGCTTGGCAAAATTTAATCTACTACAAAGGCTCCAACAATGCGAAGAAAATAAAGATTTTCTCATGACTTTGTTCAAAGAATCCGAAGAACAGAGGGATTACTTTAAAGTGTTGCTACATGACACCAAAATAGAGAGGGATCAACTAAAACAAAAATTAATTTTGGTCGAAGAAAGGGAGAATGGCCTAAAAATAATGTTATGTGCTATAATGATAGTATTCGTTCTTTGGAAAGGTGTAACATGGATGTAGTGATATTGAATAAATAATAATACTTCTATTTTTCTATAATGTTAATACTATTTTTGATAGAATCATGGTCGATCAAACAACACGTCAACTTAAAACCGACCAGTACGGTAATGATAGACCATGCAAGCAGTATACGAAAGATTATGTATGCATTGTATGACATCAACCATACACTGCACTAACTATGACAACACCCTGCATATTCAAATGGCAATGCCACTGACAGATTCAGTGCAGAATCATAACTACTACCATAAAATAAAACAATGTTTCTAATAAAAAAAATATTTGTCCGATCCTAACTACCGATCATTCAACAACACATTAACAATATTAGCATTCAAATATCTTTTTCCCTGTCTTCCTCATCAACACAAATGTTACTATTGATTTCACCTACGATATCCATGACCAAATCTTTTTGGTCAGCTTCAGCTCCTTTTTTCTCAGCAGCTTCGGCTGCTTCTTCATGCTTGCCTTCTTCTCCTTCTATTTCAGCATCTGCAGCAGCTGGTACTTCTTCGGCTGGTGCTTCTTCACCTTCTTCTCCTTTTTTCTCAATATTTGCCTTTTTCAGGTTCTTCTTCTGCTTCTACAGCTGCTTCTTTTGGACTTTCTTCAACTGGTGCTTCTTCACCCTTTTTTTTCTCAACATCTACTGCTGCTTCCTTTTTAGCTTCTTCTTCTGCTTCTGATGCAGCTACTTCTTTTGGACTTTCTTCTTGGCATATATCTTCTTCTTCATCCTTCTTTTCTTATTCTTTTTCCTCTCCCGCCACAACAGAGGTCAACTCATCCATTTTGCTCATTTGTTCTCCTTCTTCATTCCTCTCCGGTTCACGAAGGTTTACATTCACTGTATCATCATATTACAAAGTGTTGCTGATATTTAAAGCTGAAAATTCATTAACAACACCAATTATTGATTGAATGAAATTACCTTACTCATGTTGTCGCTCATCTTATTCCTTTTTCTTCAGTCTTTTCTCTCTAATATAGGCAGTAATATCCAACACCGCTTCTCGAGCGCAACAACATACTTATGAAGATCCTCGGGGGATGAGGTGCCCTTTGCATCTTTGGAGGTACTCGGAGTATCATCATCACCAACGTGTACTTTAACGGGGTTACCGCCCAAATCCTCATCATCATCACTGTCCTCATTTGAAATAAGTATAGTCACCCCTTCTAACTCTTTCTTTAAGCCATCGAGAACGTTATTTTCACCTCGTCCATATATGGATCAAAGAAAATCATGTAATCCATCTTCGTTTCACGAAGAGTAGGGATGATGTACTGGTGTACGTTCTACAAAATATCAATTAACAATTACATAACATTCGATACAATAGTAGTATTATTATTGTATGATAAAAAATAAGTTCATACCTCGATAATTTTTCCTTTGTACTTGAATGGGTCGCCTTCGATTATCTGGTCACTTTTTGTAGTGTGCCATATGAGGATGCGGGGAATGGGAAAGGGCTCATCCGTTGAAGGCCTCGTAGATCCAAACCTGTAAGCAGTATATCAGTGAAAAAAGAACTCAGAATCTATGACATAGTATAAATAAAACAAGAATCTACGATAAACTCACTAAAGGGTTTATGGTAGATACCATGAATGCCCAGGGAAATCCGAATAGAGCATAGGATGCCTTCTGCTTCTGATCAAATACTTCCCTCTGCTTCTTCAGGTCACTTTTCTTCTTTAGATAGTCCAGGGTCAGTTGAAATGTCTCTTTCCCCCATGGATAATTCTTGAAGAAACTCAAAGAATCGACTATTCGAATCAGTTTCGTGTCCACAACCTTCATCGAATCTTTTGCAAGCAACATGGTATGCAAGAATCACAGTAAACAACACTTAAACTTCTGGTCCTCGTTCAGCTTATTCCCTCTGATCAGGTGTAGCAAGTTAGCCGCCGTAATATTTTTGTTTTTCGTCACCTTAAAGCAAAAATTCTCCCCCTCTCTTCATTTTTGATTCACTGGGGTATGATGAGCAGTTCAGCCTCATGATCAAACAAAACTCTTTCAAGCCAAAACATGCAGGCTTGTTGTTAACGCAGAACCACATCTCGTGACGCATCTTATCGTTCTTGACGCATCGCAACAACAAATAATGGACCAACTGCCCATTGAACTTGAGATATTTCGACAGGTTTCTCGGGTGTCCGAAACAAGACCGCTTGAATCTTTTCTTCAACTCTTGGTCGGCAAGAACTTGCTGAAAATCTTAATAAGTAGCCATTCTTGATCTGATCGATATCTTTGTCGGGAAAGATTCGACCTTGTCCATTATAGTTTGAAGGTCATACCGCTCAACGAAAATGAACCTTGAAAGAGATGGCATGGACAAGGGATCATTATCCCCATCAACACTGTTTCTTCCATTATCTTTGCTCTCTTTACTATCACCACTAGCACTGTGCTTGGCAACATCTTCACTGGAATCAACATAGTCGCTTATATCCTTTAACTCCGAATCTGATTCAGACACCGACTCTTTATTTTTCTTTCTTTTTGAGACATTTCCAACTGCCTCAGCTTTTTTTTTCTATTGCTACCAGCAGTATCAGAAACGGTATTGGCGTTGCGTTTAGAAAGGATATATTTTTTTACCTATTTTCAAAACAATCTACACCTGCAAAATAAATATCTCATTTTCAGTTCGTAGACCACAACTCTATCAACAGAAATAACTCAATGCTCAAATGAACCCCTCCCCCCCTCCCGTCTCCCAAAAAAATTAAGAAATACCCCACCAAAATCCAATATGCAGTATCAAAATCAAACTAGTGAACCTAATCAAACTAATTAGCTATTAATATTTTAATTTTCACTATTTCAGCCATCATATTTAAATGAATTTCATACGTCTAAAAATCGATTTTAATCTGGGGAATTCTCATTTCATAGACCACGAGTCGATTTCATAGACCACTGGTCTACAGACAGAAACAGGTCACTGTTCGAATCAAAATGCCAAAATAACTCTTCCACCATCAAACAATTCACTACACACTTCAAAAACTGAACCAAAATCCATCATGCAGTATCAATACACAACAATTTCTAAAAATCATACTAGTGCACCTAATCAAACTAATTATCTATTAATTTTTCAATTTCCACTACTTCAGCAACCATATTTTAAAAGAATTTCATTCGCCTAAAAGTTGATTTCAATCTAGGGCATTCTAATTTCATAGACCACGAGTCTACAACAGAAACAGATCGCTAATCGAATCAAAATGCCAAAATAACTCTTCAAATAACGATTATCCCACTATTCAACATTTTTTTATTAAACAAAACCAGAACTAAACCAAAACTCCTTAATCAACCAAATTCGAAAAAAAATTAAATTTCCTACATCACTACGAATCGATTAGCAAAGAAACCCGTTTAAATGGATTTAGAAATGATCGCAACTTGATTTTAACTAACCTTACGATGCAATAATGACCCCTTAGCTACTGGAGAAGAAGAAGAAACGAAAATGACAATTTTGGGATGAAGGTTTCTTAAACGGGAGTTGAGAGAATTGAAGAGGAGAGAGAGAGAGGGTTTTTTTTTGGATATTGAAATAAGTGTAGGGTGTTAGTGTAGTATATTAAATTTGCAAAGTTCTAAAAATGATGAAATAGTTCCTCGGTCCACCTGTGGGCCCCACTTTTTTAACGTTTTCCAAGTTTTTATACCTTAACCCTAAAAATTAAATCAAAAATAATTTTAGTGGGTAAATGGCAAAATAGTTTTGGAAGTGGGTAGTCTTGCCAATTTTTCTCAAATTAGTTCCCCTTCCAGCAAACCTGAAATAGCCCAAGATGCAACTTAGGCCTTTATGACAAAAAGACTCTTTATCCGATCTATTTTGTCAAATACCCACAAGTTTTAAATCCTTTGCTAAATACCCACTTAATTCCACCTCACCACCAACTTTTCCAACTTAACAATTTCAGCCCCAACCTTTATAATAATTCACTTTAACCCAATACTTCCAACTTAATAATTCATCCACAAGTTTCTAATAATACACTTCAAACCACTCCATCATCCACCACTATATATATAAAAATAATATCTAGGTTTCCAAAAATATTAAAAAAATAATTCCAAAAGCTAAAAATAGAAAGTGGTTATTTTTCCCACCAAAAAGCTCCGATTCTGGCCACTTTTCCGGTGTTATTTTTCGGCAATCAGCTGTAAATTAGTCCACAAACATCATAAGCTTGTCCATTGCATCCATTGTTACCCCATTTGTTTCCTATCTTCTCAAACACACTTTCCACCATTGTTAAAAAGCTTTAAATCACTCACATTACTCAAAACCACTTTAGAAAGTGCATTACAGCAGCTCAGGCGACTCCAAGTTCATTTCTTTATTCCATAAACCCAAAAATCATTGATTACAAGCAATATTTGCAATTTCAAGTATTTGTATAGAAATCTGCGTAGTCATCGACCCGTCCTCGCCAGTCATCGATCGTGCATACAACACGACATGACCATAAGCATAATCTACCATCGACCGAAGCTTAATTCTAGGATGTCTATTGCAGAATTTATTCTATTTTCTGGAGATTTAATGGGAGAATGGGTGAAGACTTCGAAATGTTGGAAATAGAGATCATTTACCAAGGTGACAATTCTCATTCCTGTTCCCCGCAACATTTCGTACGACGAATTTGTTGCAAGCGTAATGCAGAGAGGGGATCTAGATTACGCGCCGAGCGACGTGGTGATTAGTTATGTAATGCATTCGAGGGAAAAGGTGAATCCTACGATCATAAATAGTGATGTACATGTGCTGACGTACATAATGGATGCTGATGCAGATGACTTTAGGCCAATTTTGAGGATAAATGTGGTTGAGAGGTCCTTTGAAGGACCGTTGAATTCATTAGCACCCCCACCGCGGTGCCCGACAGTCGACGATGATTTGATCGACGACGATTTGAATGATTACGAGAATGATGTCTATGATACAATTAATATGGAAGATTATTCTATGCATATGGAAGACTTTTCATCGAACTCGCAAGATGATGAAGAAGACCGTGAAATGGAATTACAAGCAGGACACTTCTTCACCGATGGAACCAATTTCTTTTGTGGTCAAACATTCGTCGATAAAAAAGAGCTGAAAATGCAACTAGACGCAGCAGCTGCGAGGCAGTCTTTTGATTATCATATGGAGAAGAGTTGTACAAAATTGATGAAGGCGCAATACTTATCTCGTGGTTGTGGCTGGCTGTTGCAGGCAAAAAAGTACGACACCTCGAACAGATTTCGCATATGTCGGGATGCACTCGTGCAGCATTGAAAACGCCACCCGCAGGCACAAAAAAGTCTCATCCGAATTGATTTCTTCAGTATGCATAAATAATTTTCGGGATGGTAAGGGTCCAAGCATAAGATAAATTCAAATAATTATATTTAAGGAATTGCATTGCAATGCACGCTATGGGATGTGTTGGAAAGAAAGTGTAATTACGAAGAACATCATTCGCGGGACACCGAAGCACGGATATGCTTGCTTGCCGGCTTTTTCCCACATGGTGGAGTTATTGAATCCCGGGTCTTCTTACTCTATCATGGTAAACCGGATGGATGGATCATTCATTTACTACTTTTTAGCATTCGGAGCTTGCATACGAGGATATGCCCACATGAGAAAGGTAATTGTCGTCAATGGCACACATTTATATGGCAAGTACGGAGGCGTTCTACTGAGCGCCGTTGCACAGGACACCAAAAATCATATATTTTCGATTGCTTTTTGTGTCGTCTATAAAAAGAACGATGCTTCTTGGACCTTCTTCTTCCAGAAGCTAAAGTCTATCATAGAAGATGAACCAGATCTATGCGTCATCTCCGACAGGTATATTAGCATCACCAATGAATTCTACCGTGTATACAGTCGTGCACATCACGAACTTTGCATGAGGCACCTCGTTGAAAATCTTCGCGTAAATCAACACTACGGAGAACATACTACAGAGAACATCTTTATCTATTGTACGGTCGGTAAAGGCTTATTCCTTTGATAAGTTTAGCGATAATTTTGTGGAATTGAAGAGTAAATGCCCAAGGCAGCTCATGTCCTTGAAAATGTGCTTGGTTTTGAAAAATGGAGTAGAGCACACTTTTCTAGCAATAGGTACGACGTGATGAGCACAAACATCGCCGAGTCGCTCAATTCGATTTTGATGGATGAACGGGAGTACCCCGTGTCGTACATATTCAATTCAATTGCTAAAAAATTTGGTGAAAAGTTTAGGGAGCGGCATGTATTTGTCGGTGGTAAAGAGAACATATTTGTGCCTTCTGTGGAAAGGATCCTAAGGGATAATAAGAGTGCGAGCGATTCCTTGTATTTGGGTAATCCAAATGGGATTCTCAACGAGTATACGGTTTTCGGCAACGGAGTTACTACCAAGGTTAATCTCTTGGAGAGGAGCTGTTCTTGTTGGAAATTTGACTTGGTGAAAATGCCATGCGAACACACGATGGCAGCTTTGCGAGCAAAGTACAGCAATGGTGAAGATTTGACTTGGTGAAAATGCCATGCGAACACACGATGGCAGCTTTGCGAGCAAAGTACAGCAATGGTGAAGATTACGGTAACTCCATCTACGACTACTCTTTGCCAATTTATAAAACTGAAAGTTACCTCCTCGCATACTCGGAAGCAATTAACGTGGTCCCTCCGGAGACTGAATGGACTGTGCCACAGAAATTGGTAGACATCAAAATTTCTCCACCCCCGTACAATCCCATACTCGGAAGGAAGAAAGTCAAATGCACTAAGGGCGTCGGTGAGACATTCAAGTCCAAAAAGAGGAATAGGTGTTCAATATGCAAGAAATCTGGACACAAAAGAACCACGTGTAGAATGGGCATCAAATCATAAATAGGCTCTTTTTTAGCTTCAGTTGTAAAGCTACTGTTTTGGGGGATGAATGTGCATTTCTGTAGATTTTAACGTTCAGTTATTATCGACCTAAAGCTTTGTCTAAGATAGACTATCTATAGTCTACGGTATATATAATATATGGTCTATAAAATATTATGTATTGATTATATCATTGCTGATCTAACACGTTATGTTGGTCATTTTCCCAGCTTATCTCTCCAATCGATGCAAGGAATCATTATTTCCCTTGTTTCCTGTTCCCATTTATTAAAAAACTGCACAAAACGTCTCTTCATGAGGAAAAATAGCTGGTATATGCATACGAAATGTTTTTTCTTGTCAGACACGTCGACCTACCATTGGGTGGATATATGAACGGACGTAATCTACAGGTCTATAAGTACAGGCCCTCTTTCTACGCAACCTTTCAGTTTTTCCTAAACCGAAAATATCAAAAATCGTCTCTTCTTCTTCCTCTTTTTCACCCAAATAAAAAAAATGCCTCCAAGAAGGATACCTCTGCACCCCCATCAGATGTGTTCCTCCGAGGCACTACGACCTCCTCCTCCTATGGAATGATTTGGACCGACTTTTCTATGGGCTGGGTTAAGACCGCATCTACCTGGAGCGGGAGCTCCGTTGAATTGCTCGTTTCTTGAGGGCAATTTTGAAAAACCTTGGAGTGGAAGGCCCTGACTACATCACTCCCCACCATCCCCATAATTTAGTTTAAATGTTTTATTTTAGTATATGTTTTTAAGTTTTTTTGATTTGTTCATTGCTGAAGAAGCTTTCTTTGTAGAATCTTGTTAGAAGAAAGCTTCTTCCATTTTCCCCTTTTTGATGTAAATTTTATTATGTAATGCAATGAACAATTTTAATACAACTATGTTTCAGTTTCTTTTAACATTGTGCGTTTGCCATCTTTGTTCTGATCCTTTGTTTGAAAACTCGAATCAAATATGTCTGCCTTTTCAAGTTACAGTATTGTGGCTTGACTAATTTTCTGAAAAGTAAAATCTAATGTTTAGATTTTATACAAAGTATTTCGTCGACTATACATATTAGTTGATCGTAGACTACATGAATCGATGGATCATCGGGCAAATTAAAATAAATAATAACAGCTTTTCAAAAAATAATTTAATTTTAAAAGATTTAAACAGATTATCACATGTTATGTGGCTGGTGAAAGAAAATAATTAAATTAAAAATAATTTAAATAAATAATCACACATTTTGGAAATTATGAAAGACAATTATTAAATTAAAAAAAAAATTAAATAAATAATAGTAACATGTATTTTGGGCTGGTGGAAGAAAATAATTAAATATAATATGATTTAAATAGATAATCACATATTTTGTGGCTGGTGGAAGAAAATAATTTAATTAAATAGGATTTAAATAGATGATGTTGGACTGGTGGTGACACTTAATAGACCGTCGTATAGCATGCACTATGTCCTCCATCGATCAGTTTGGTATATCGTAGACTTTCACGTTTATTATCGCATCGACTAATATCATTATTATGCGTAGACCATGGTGATCCATGTACACAGTTTTAGACCATCACTTGGATGTAGTTAAAAAATTATTAAATAAATTATAAATAAATGTGGTGTGAATTTTTACATAAGTTAAGGAGTGTAAACAAGTCACATAATCATATTAGAGCTTAGACAAATTAGGGAGGGTGAATTAAGAAGTGTGTGGATGGGTAGTGGTTGAATGCTCAATATCGTAAGAGTAATGTTTCTCAAAGCACAAGTATGTATTGAGGATGATAAATGTTTTACCACTATCAATTGCACACACTCTTTTGATTTAGGGGTGATGATGAAAGAAATATGTGGAATGTGCAGGCATCAAATACAATACATATCCTATATACATACTTATGCTTTGTTTAAACATTACTCTTACGATATTGAGCATTCAACCACTACCCATCCATACACTTCTTAATTCACCCTCCTTAATTTTTCTAAGCTCTAATATGATTATATGACTTGTTTACACTCCTTCACATGTGTAGAAATCCACACCACATTTATTTATAATTTATTTAATCATTTTTTAACTACATCCAAGTGATGGTATGTAACCTTGTACACAGATCATCGTGGTCTACGCCTAATCATGATATCAGTCGATGCGATAATAAACGTGTAAGTCTACGATAGACTATACTAATCGATAGATGACATAGTTCATGATCTACGACGGTCTATTAAGTGTCATCACCAGTTCAAGATCATCTATTTAAATCATTTTTAATATAATTATTTTCTTCCACCGGCCCCAAAACATGTGATTATCCATTTAAATCATGTTATATTTAATTATTTTCTTCCACCAGCCTCAAAACATGTTACTATTATCTATTTAATTTTTTTAATTTAATAATTTATTTTTTAACTACCTCCATGTGATGGTCTATAGATGTGTACATAAATCACGGTAGTCTACACATAATCAGGATATCAGTCGATGCACAAATAAAAGTGGAAGTCTATGGTAAACCATACAAATCGATGGCTGACACAGGTCATGATCTACGACAGTCTATTTAGTGTCACCACCAGTTCAAAAGAGAAAAATTACTTTTTCAACGGTAAAAAACGGCTACTTTTGTAAGCCATCAGTGTGAACACTTTGTTTTTACTTCATATATAAGGTGTACATCCCTCCTTATTTTATTTCATCAACTTTATTTTGTTTTTAAAAATTCTACAATGTTATGTGCAATAATGCTAGTATCCGTTCTTTGAAAAAGTGTAACATGGATGTAGTGATATTGAATAAATAATAATAATTCTACTTTTGTATAATGTTAAATACTATTTTTCATAAAACCATAGTAGATTAAACAATACTTCAATTTAAATTCGACCAGCAGGGTAATGATAGACTATGCATACGGTAGATGGAATTTTAAGTATGCATTCTATGATATCAAGCATACAATGTACCAACTATGATCACACCCTGCATATTCAAATTTCATGCCACAAATCAATTTGATAGAAACAGATTCAGCTCAGAATCATAACAAGTTTCATAAAATAAAAGAATAATTGTCATATCCTACCACCAGATCCTTCAAACTTCATATTTGTGAAATAAAAAAAAAATTGTCATATCCTAACAACTCATCAATTAACAACAAATTAAACATCTTAGCATTTAAATGTCTCTTTCCCTAAGTTCCTCATCAACACTTGTGTTGATGAGGAACTTAGGGAAAGAGACATTTAAATGCT
>NC_061117.1:192532931-192548745 GCF_002878395.1 Capsicum annuum | reverse complement strand
TCCTACCACCAGATCCTTCAAACTTCATATTTGTGAAATAAAAAAAAAATTGTCATATCCTAACAACTCATCAATTAACAACAAATTAAACATCTTAGCATTTAAATGTCTCTTTCCCTAAGTTCCTCATCAACACAAGTGTTACTGTTGATTTCATCAACAATGTCCATGACCACATCTATTTGGACAGCTTTAACTTCTTTTTTCTCAACAATTGCAGCTGCTTCTTCATTCTTACCTTCTTCTCCTTCTTTTTCAGCATGTGCATCAGCTGCTGCTTCTTCAGTTTCCTTTTCTTCCACACCTTCTTTTCTTACTTCACCTGCATCAGCTGTTTTTTCCTCAGCTTCAACAACTGTTTCTTCCTCAGCTTCTTCTTTTCGTTCACCTGCTGCTTCTTGCTCAACTTCTTCTTTGTCAGCTTTGTCAGCTTCTTCTTCAACAGTTTTTCCTTTTTTCGCGCCTCCTTGTTCATCTGCTGCCGCTTCTTCTTTTTCTTCTTCTGCTGTTGCTACTTTTTCACCTTCTTCTTGGCTCTTATCTTCTTCACTATCCTTCTTTTCTTATTCTTTTTCCTCTTCTGCCACAACAGCGGTCAACTCATCCATTTTGCTCTTTTTTTCTCCTTCTTCATTCCTCTCCGATTCATGCACATGTACTATTTCATAATATTACAAAGTGTTACTGATATTTAAAACTGGATATCATTAACAACATCAATTAATGAATGAAGTTACCTCACTCATGTTGTCGCTCATCATTTTCCTTTTTCTTCATTCTTTTCTCTTTGATATAGGTAGCAATATCCAAGACCGCTTCCTCGAGCACAGTCACATGCTTATAAAGATCCCCGGGGATGAGGTTCCCGCTGCATCTTTGGAGGTACTCGGAGAATCATCATCACCAACGCGTAATCCAACGGGGTTGCCACCCAAATCCCCGTCATCATCACTGTCCTCATTTGAAGTGAGGACAGTCACCCTTTTTAACTCTTTCTTCAGGTCATCGAGGACGTTATTCTTCACCTCGTCCATATATGGCTCAAACTTAATCATGTAATCCATCTTCGTCTCACGAACAGTAGGGATGATGTACGGGTGCACGTTCTACCAAATATCAATTAACAATTACATAACATTCGATAAAACGGTACTATTATTGCATTATAGAAAATAAGTTCATACCTCGGTAACTTTTTCTTTATAATTGAATGGGTCGCCTTCGATTATCTTGTCGCTTTTTGAAGTGTGCCATCTGAGCATGCGGGGGATGGGTAAGGGCTCATCCATTGATTTTCCAGCAAATTTTCCAAGATAAGGAAAGGCCTCATGATCCAAATCTGTAAGCAGTACAACAGTGAAAAAAATAACTATGAGTCTATGACATAGTATAAATAAAATGATAATCTACGATAAACTCACTAAAGGGTTTATGGTAGATACCATGAATGCCCAGGGAAATCCGAATAGAGCATAGGATGCCTTCTGCTTCTCATCAAATACTTCCTTCTGCTTCTTTAGGTCAATTTTCTTCTCCAGATAGTCCATGGTCAGTTGAAATGTCTCTTCCCCCCACGGATACTTCTCGAAGAAACTCAAAGATTCGACCATTTGAATCAGTTTTGTGTTGACAACCTTCGTCGAATCTTTCGTAAGCAACATGGTGTGCAAGAACCACAGTAGACAACACTTGAACTTTTGGTCCTCGTTCAGCTTATTCCCTCTGATCAGGTGTAACAAGTTGGCCGCCATGATGTTTTTATTTTTTGTCACCTTAAAACAAAAATTGTCCCCCTTTGCTAACACCTTCTTCATTTTTGATTCACTGGAGTATGATGAGCAGTTCAACCCCGTGATCAAACAAAACTCTTTCAAGCCAAAACAGGCAGGCTTGTTGTTAACACAGAACCACATCTCATGACGCATCTTATCGTTCTTAATGCGTCGCAACAACAAATAATGGACCAACTGGCCATTGAACTTGAGATGTTCCGACAGGTTTCTTAGGTGTCCAAAACAGGACCGCTTGAATCTTTTCTTCAATTCTTGGTCGACAAGAATTTGCTTAAATTCTCGATAAGCAGCCATTCTTGATCTGGCCGATATCTTTGCCGGGAAAGATCCGACCTCGTCAATTATTGTTCGAAGTTCATACCGCTCCACAGAAATGCACCTTGAAAGATATGGCACGGACAATGAATCATTATCCTCATCATCACTATTACTCCCACTTCCCTCGCACTCTTCACTGTCACCACTGACACTCTGCTTGGCAACATCTTCACTAGAATCGACGTAGTCGCTTATCTCCTTTAACTCTGAATCTGATTCGAACACTGGCTCTTCAATTTTCTTTCTTTTTGATACTTTTTCAACTGCCGCAACTCTTCTTTTTCTACTACTACCAGCGGTATCGTCTTTCTGTTTAGGAATAATATTTTTTCTACCCATTTTCAACACAGTCTACACCTAAAAAACAAATCTCCCATTTTCAGTTCATAGACCACAAGTCTATCAACAGAAATAACTCAATGATCAAATGAACCCCCCCTCCCCTCCAAAAAAAAAATAATAATAATTAACAAACACCCCACCATTAAACAGTTCACTACACAAACATACAATAATTGAACCAAAATCGAAGATGCAAAATATCAAAACACAACAATTGCTAAGAATCAAACTAGTGCATCTAATCAAACTAATTAGCTATTAATATTTCAATTTTCACTATTTCAGCAATCATGTTTTAAAAGAATTTCATACGTCTGAAAATTGAAATATATCTAGGGCATTCTCATTTCATAGACCACGGGTCTACGAATAGACCGCGGGTCTACGGACAGAAACAGGATGCTGTTCAAATCAAAATGCCAAAATAACTCTTCAAACAACAATTATACCACCATTCAACACTTCGTTCCTAAAAAAAATACGATTAAATCAAAACACCAAATTCGAAAAAAAAAATCCTACATCACTACCAATCGATTAGCAAAAATAAAAACCATTTAAATGGATCTAGAAATGATCGAAACTCAATTTTAACTAACCTTACGAAGCAACAACGCCCCCTTAGCAGCTGCAGACGAAGAACGTACGAAAATGACATTTTTGGGAGAAGTTGTTTGAAAGCGAGAGTTGGGAATTGAAGAGGAAAGAGAGAGGGATTTATTTTTTGGATATTGGAATAAGTGGAGGGGGTTAGGTGTATTATATTAAATTTGTAAAGTTGTATAAATGGTGAATTGGTTCCTTGGCCCACGTGTGGGCCCCACTTTTTACACTTTTTACACCCTAAATCTAAAAAATAAATTAAAAAGAAATTAAGTGGGTGTTTGGCAAAATAATTTTGCAAAAGTTCTTCTTTACCAATTATTCCCATGCAACTTTGTAAACACACTATTTACTAGAAAGATCTTCGGTGTAAATTTTTTAAAAAGTTACATAAATTATATGATATTCTTTCGGATACATCATTTAGTTTTACACACATACATCACATTCTTCAGTGATGTATCCGAACTTTTAAGTAAAATCAAAGATTTAGGTAATTACATAAATCTTTGGGAAGCCTTTTAGTGCACCGGACTGCCCAAAGATTTATGTAATTATTTGAAAGAATCGAAATTTTTAAATAATTATGATAAGTTAAGTTGTGGTATGAAGTAGTATATTTTTTTATTTTTTTTTTGATATAGAGCCATATAAGTAAAAGGAACATCTAAAAATTACACAAATACATAACTTATGTTTTCAATATTACAAAAAATCTCAACTCCCTAAACATATTACAAAAATCTCACATATACACATAATGCTATGTATATGTCGGCTATGTTATGTATATTAATAGGAAGAGAGAGTAAAGTAATTAAAAAAGTGCGAGAGAGTAATTACTTTTAAAAGGTTGGTATTTATGTTATTTATACGAATAACATCCATTTGGGATCACAGTAATATGAGTTAGTTCAGTCTAGATCTGCTTATAGGATTTCAAACATTGGACATTCACTGAAGCCAAGAAACCGACGCACAGACACTCACTAAAAAAAGGATTTTAATTTTTTTTTTCTTTTACAGGTTTTGTTATAAATAGGAGCCATAAGGCAGATTAAATATGTTAATTTTGTCTTTGCCAGATCACACTTTCAACATGAACTACGACTTGGGAAGATTCAGTTCGCCTTTAGAAAAGAACATGTTGCCACAAATATTGTCATTGACCAACAAATGAAATTTTGTTATTTTAATATTTCAATTATTTCTGTAAAGTTATATAGTTTACATACATGGCCACTTTTGTAGTTTCCTTTAGTTCTTTCTTATCTGTTAGCTTCAACAATTAATCCCTCCATGGAAGAGCTTTCCAAGATACCACTAAGTAAGCTCAAGGAGAACTCTCTGCTACGCTGGCACTAAATATTTGTTTTCAAAATATACAAACATAATTAACGTCCAGTTTATCATTGAATAAATAATATCCAGAAGCGAATTTAAAACTTATAGTTAGTGATTCAAAATGAACCAATTGAATCCACTCGATATCCATAAAATACAAGTTCTAAACATGAGATCAATAAACAAAAAAAGTCTGACCATATCAAGGAAACATCCGCCCACCCCCCAACCCAACCCCACCACATAGACACACACACACACACACCAAAAAAAAAAAAACTAACCTTAGACTGAGGTATAACAACGTCTAAAACTGTTGCCGTAACAAGATAAAGGGTAAAAAAGGTAGAGACAGTCAGCATATTATGTCTATGACCACTATGTTACTCGGATTCTTCAAAGATATTGCCTCTTGTTGCATCCTCCAAAGCACTTTTTTTAAGTATGATTGAAAAGTCTGAGCAACAAGTATGATACAATGAACATTACTTATTAATGCTCCTCTGGAATGCTCTCAAGAACAGGCCTCCAACTTGTGATACTATTCATTTTTCCATTAGAAAATAATCCATCTTCACATAATCTTCTTCTGATATTGCTTTTGGTAGTTCTATCTTTACTTGCTGCCTTTATTCTTCTCAAAAAATCATCTTTTGAAGAAAAATCCATTTGCCCATTCAAGATTTGTTTCAATTCTTCTTGTGTCACCACTACCCTAATCCTCACCACACCTTTTTTCATCACCATTTCTTTTCTCTTTTCTTCCTTTTTCTCTTCATCATTAGCTACAACTTTAAATTTAACACTCTTTCTTCTAATGCTTTGTTCCTTTGCCTTTTGTGCTAATTCCTCTATTTGTGCCTCAACTTTTTTTCCATCATGATGAATTCGAATATCTCTATCTTCGGTAGGAATAAGGTCTGCGCATACTCTATTCTCTCCACACTTCATTTGTGGGATTACACTAGGTATGTTGTTGTTATGATGAACTACAACATGAGCTCTACTACTTCTCATGCAATTTCCCATTTGGGATTCGTGAGATTTTTAGAGAGGATGGAAAAAGATTGACAAAATATTATTGGAGTTTTGTTGATGAAGGAGAAGGGGTAGTGGGAGGTTAGAATCTTGAAATATAAAGAGAAGGTGCACATGGAGTTGCGCTTTTTTCGCCTTCTTTTATTGAAGAAAACAAACCAAACAAAACTACGTTTGTTAAAAACTTATTGTGTTTTATATTGAGGATTTGTTGTTAATGACTTCCTCTAATATTAAATTACTAAAATTTACTTTCAACAAGTTTACCCTTAATTACTTTATATTTTTACCTTTTGTTAAATTATAAATAATCACTTATTTTGTAATTTTCAAATACATAATTAACATTCGAATACATGATTTTAAAGTTGAAATACCTAATTTTAACCTAAGAATGTAACAACTAATTATGCTATTTTTGCTCGAATATCCGGATATAGACATACATTAAACTATATATTTGGTCGAGATACATAATATATGAATTAAACCAAAAGGAGATACATAATTAAAATTATGTATCCAAAAATTTATGAATTTGTAGATGTATCCGTTTTTTTTTTTTCAAAAAGAATTTAGGTAATTAATAAAAAGTGTTGGGATTTTATGTACTTAGTTTAGTAAAGATAAGTTGTGATGTTAGGTAATTTTTTCATTAAATTAATATATGTTTTCTTTGTTCATTTTTTATGTCACACTTTGCTTTTTGAAAATCAAATTATATGTCTTTTGATTAATATTATAAGATATATTTTTTCATCAAATTAATATGAGAAGAATTGTAACTTATAATATTTTTTGAATATCTAAATTTTATACTTAATGTATTACATTAGTTTTGAAGTTTACTTAAATTAGCTTTCATAAAACGAAATGTACAAATAAAAATGAACGAAAGAAATAATAATCATTGAGTTTATGTACGATAAAATATTTATTGGTATTTACTGAATATATTAATATATATATATAAGATTTGACAAAAAAAATTACTAAATCATATGTAACATTCTGGATCCTTCGGTGTATCAAATCACGTAATTTTAACATGTTATAGCAATAACATTTTCAGGGTAGAGTGCGCAGACTTATTTCTACCTTTTAAAGGTAGAATAATTATTTTTGAAAGATTTCGACTCAATTTTAATATTTATATATTTATTAATTTGATAAATATAACTGTAAATGTTTAATTTTATGGAACTGTACAACACAAATTCATACTCAGTTAGAGTTCTTAGAGGTTATTTATCTTAAACCTACCTTGAAAGTTAAATTACCGTAAACTCTAAATCTTGCATATTTAGAGGGTAATATATTCTCAGGCATCTCCAAAAATTTCATAAAATATCATAAATAGTTCAAAACTCTCTCTTCTTGATAATCATATGCATCGTAAAAATCCACAAAACCCTACCATTCTTTCAATAGATCAAATCCAAATCCTATGACGTTTAAAAAATAGATTATTTACGATCCTCGAATTACGAAGAAAATTTGTATCGAATTCAAATCATTCTACGAGCAATACTCTACTAACGATCCTCGAATTACGATAAAAATTAAGAGAAAAAATCAAGAGAACAAACAGAATTGTACCCGCATATTATTTATCAATAAAAATTTTTATTTCTTTATATTCTATTCATAGTTATTTATTTTCTATAAATTAAAATTTATTGCAACCAATAATATGGGTGCTAATGTGTTCTTGAAACCGCCAAATAATACTCTTTGTATTAATTAATGTATATATATAAAGTGAGCGAATATTCAGTTGATTTAGAGAAAGAGATGAGGTTCTGTTAGGCATCTTATAACAAACACATGTTAAAGGGTTGGTTACAAAAATCAGTAGTTTAAATAATATAGCCATATGTATGGGCCTGTGGATGTTGCAGTTGATCAAAATCACCACCTGTGTAGAGATCTCCTTTATTATACATACGTAGGATATTATATTTAGTTAATTCCACAAATTAGAATATATTATGTCAATAAAAAAAGCTTACATATATATTAGAATCTATTATGTCAATTAAAAAAACTTACATATATATATATTATAGCTTAGCGAGGATATTGTCCTGAATAAAGGTGTGGAGGATGCAAATTAGGGTAGAAGCCTAGTAGAAATGAGTGCAACCTTGCCAGTACGTAGTAATGTTTTATTTTGTTGTCTGTTCTAGTAGTCGTAATATTCGTTGTGTCGGGCAGGTGGTAGTCTTGTTTCTGATATTGTCAATTGTTTTGGTACTATCTATTTTATTCTTTGTACTTCTATATATTAGGTCCTTTTTAGTGTTGTTGTTGTCTTGAGCCAGGGGTCTATTGCAAACAATCTCTTTACCTCATCTCTGAGGTAGAAATACGAACTGTGTATGCTCTACTTTCCTCGAATCCCACTTTAATGAAATACACTGGATATATATGTTGTTGTTATTACCTAGAAAAACGCAAGGTACAAAATGTGTCTTCATCTTCCAAGATTAGTGTGGTGATTAGAGACAAATTAATGGGCTGCTTTAGTTTGACAATCTTTAATTTTATGTATGGACATTTAGGTTTCGTTAGAAATCTGAAACAATTAGTTACAAAAAGAGTTGTTCTCCAAAACTTTCTAATTGAGTTGGCCACATTTTCCATTGAAGTCTTTGGCTTTAATTAGTTCCACATGGTAACGTGATGTTTTATTTTGTTAGCTAGGCTTTGAATTTTCATGAGAACATCAAAATGATGGCTGAGCATAATAAGAATTAGAAGTTTATGGGTTTTGAATTTTAAAATGGAGTTAGTGTGTACACTATGAATTCAATCGATTTAATAACTTTGATAAAAAAATTTTATATTTGTCATAAGAAATCTACTGAATATGTACAAATTGTTAGTTAATTTAGAACTAAATAATGATTAATAATATAGCTAAAATTTCAAACTCACAAAGTTGAAATGTTGGCTTCGTCTTTGTCTAAACTTGTTACTCATGAATTTATAGCTTATTTTAGTTATTATCTTCACAACTAAATATTATATATAAAATATATTTATTTTTATATAAATATAAAATCTAAGCAAAAGTTACTAAAATTTGAACCAAATACATCTCAGCCCCAAATGAAATTGTCAAGAGGATAAGTATCTTGAATTTTTTTTTGAGTCTTTTTTTCATTGACAGGATGGCTTAAATTTTTATATATTTGTTCCTTCTTATGTTCATCATATTTTTAATTGAATGGCTGATTTATTTCTGTCATGATACAAAATGTACCGTGATTATAGTTTCTCAAAAACTAAAGGACATAGTTTATATTTGTCTCAAATTTAAGTCATCTCATCCTCCAGTGGTCCCAAACTCCATTTAATCAACTTTATTATACCAATTAATAATCACCCACAATTTCTTCCTCCTTTGTTTCCTTGTCTTTAATTTAATATATGCGGATTATACTTTGCCTTAATATGTCACCACCATAGAGGAAAAAGACAAAAAGACATCTATGATCTAACCACCCCTCTTATTCAAGGTCTTCCAATTAATTACCAGAAAAACCTCTATCAATCTTTGGTAGATAATTAAGACATGATCCAATCCAAATTAATTAGGCCAGATTTGAAGATTAAATTTTGAAGCTGAGATTAGCATAAAACAAAAAAAAGATACCAGATGATTTGAGGCTGGTTAGTATGCACTGGGATGTGGAAACAACCTCAGACAAAAATGTAAGGTAAGACTACGCAGCCTTTTCTCGAATCCCACGACTAACAAGTAACAAAAACTGTAATGCACTGAAATGCTTTTTTGAGTGTGCACTAGGGTTACATATCCGAAATAGGGGGCATTACATGTGAGTGAAGTAAATTAAAAGAGAAATGAAGGATTTCCGTGAATGAAGGGCTGTTGAAAATATTTAGGACCGCGTGAGATGAATTTTGTTGAAAGCCAACTTCACATGGGGATTAGGTATATTACATGTCTTTATTTAGTTAATCACTAGTGTAATGCTTTCTTGCGAGATCAATTTTGGAAGCTTCTTGCATGTGAAGCTGCTCATAATAATACTCTCTCTGTCACGGACATAAAAAACATAATAATACACAATTTCGTTTTTAAATCCGTACATATAAAGAAAAATAAGTATTTCATCACCTAGTAAACATTACTATGTTGGATCCCGCATATTTGCCAAAAAGTCTACAAATGATTAAGGATGTATTCTAATTTTAGAAGTTTAAGTTTTGTGTGTAAAATATTTTACAGATAAATTTGACCTGTTATTATAGTTTATTCAATTTTTATACATAAAAATTTAAAAAGAAAAAATTAGGTAACTTACAACAACAGGTCAACTTAAATTCTTAAAAATTTATATATTTTAAGAGTAATATTGGAACATTACAATTTTTTTTTTCATATTTTTTAAATTATATAATCAAATTACATCATATAAATTGAAACGGAAGAAATAATATTCCCGTGTCACCAAGGGTAATATATTATTAACAACTCAATGGATAAAAGACCATACAATCAATCTTAATTGTGTTGCACGTAACCAACTAGGACTTGATCCTTACATCCATGATCTACCATAATAATAGCTATAGTTATAATAATCAGCGTCGAAATCATGTGAAAAATATTAAAGTTGATTTTTTGGATAGCATAGATTTTCTAGTAAAATACCTAGATTATTTAGTGTAATTTCTAGAATAATCATGTTGAAAAAATATTTAAATATTCTAGGTAATTCTAGGCAGAATAATCTAGAAAAGGATAGTATAGTTATTTGATATGTATATTTAGGAAAGATCTAGATATTGGATGGTGCTAGATATTTGAGGAAGTTTTTTATGGAAGATCATACAACACTCTAGATTTGTAGTATTTAGAATCATTCCTACATAAGTATAAATAAGGGATAACATTTGACATTTGTAACCAACCAAAAATCAAATCAATTCAAGTAGTGTTCTCCATATTAAAACTCTTCCTTCTCTTTTCATAGCTTCCTCTTCTTAGTTGAATCTTCCAATCTTAATTAATAATCTTAGGTTAGCAGAAGGTCTCTCCAACTACACCATTTCTTCTGCTATTCTCTACAAATGATAAACTCAAACAAGGGAATTCAAAACAAAATCTTATGCTAAAGTGATTATACTTATGCATAGAAAATCATTTTATTCTATTTATATAAACAATTTTCCAACAAAGGAGGGTTCAATTGGACCCTTTAATTTGCATCCCTCCGCCTTCGCCGTTGATAATAGTAATAACGAGGAACACGGTGGAAGCAATGAGATCTAGATCATTTATTCGTAATTAGAAATCTTAAATTTTAACCCTCAGAATGAAGAACTTCTTTTGTATCAAGCATTTCTATATAATTATTAATTAATTAATTAATTAAAGTATATAATAATAATAATAATAATAATAATAATAATAATTTTTCTGGCACCTTAAGCTTTTTCTAGATGCATAACGTACATTTAGATTTATATATTTCTTGACCTTTACAACTTCATGCCTAATTAGCATGTACGTATCCTTTATTGTTTTCTAACTTTATGCTTTAGTGTTTACTGAAAAATTAAATTTCCTTTTCAGCTAGCTGTCCATGGTAATATTGACCAATAATCCGTGCCAAATCGAGTATTAATTATTGTGTTTTCCTGTATTGTCTAAGCACGCTAATGATTAAATCCTTTTCACCTGTTATGTACGAATAATTAATTTTGTGCATGCTTGTTATCTCCTTTGAAAAAATATAGTAATGATTAAAGGGTCACAACACTCCGTAACGACAGTATATGATTTTTAATTTGAGCGTCATCCATTACAAAAAGACCTCCAGATTGAGATAACAGATTCCAATATCATGCCAAAACTCGTAATCATAATACCAATAAAGCATATGTCGGACTCGAACCTGCGGAATTAAAATGCATTTACATCAAATTAAGAGCCCGTTTGGATAAGATTAAAATCTAGTTAAATCAGTTTTTAATATCTTTTTTAGCTTTTTAAGATGTTTGGTAAAATTTAAAAGTGCATAAAAAAAAGCTAAAAACTGATTAAAAGAATAAAAAAGTGAAAAGCTGGGTACTCCGTTTTTTGCTTTTTAGATTAAAATTATTTTAGGTTTGACCAAAACATTTACCTGTTTATCCTTTATATTTTTCTCCAATTCCAACAATATCCTAAACTTGTAGCCCTTAAATATATACTGATTTTTTTTTCTTTTTCTCTTTGCCACTTCACTTCATCTCTTTCCTCCAATTTTCTCTTCATCTTCCTTCTTTATTTTTATCTAATCCATCATTACATCGGAGGTTTATTCAAAAATTTTATTTTAGAATTAAAATTATAAATAATTCACCTTATTTATGGTGTTAACAACTTTAAGGACATTTAAGTCATTTTAACAACAAAAAAATGCTTAACATCACTTGTTTACCAAATACATCAACAATTTTTTTTTCAATTTTAACACTTCAATCCAAACACTTATCTGCTTAATTTATAACCACTTATTTTAAATTTTTAATCACTTAACCTAAAAAGCTATTTTTTTAATCCTATCCAAACGGGCTCTAAGCACAACCACCTAACACGAAGTAACTCAAGGGTTCTAAGCCTATCTCTAACTCGTAAAGTCAAGAATACGATTCTCGGACGGCTACGTCTACTAAGGCAAAATATATCACTACAATCTTGAGATAAGTTATTCCGCAAACTTATACCAACAAAAAAGAAATAACTCATCCTAAAATTAATTTCGATATTAATTACCCTTTATCCTTCGTACCAAACATGCCTTTAATGATAAATTTTAGGAATTGTCAGAGAGACGACCATGAATTTGAGAGGAATAGTACGGCCATGAATTTGAGAGGATATATATGTCTATATGATTCTACGTAAGTCGAGGGATACTCGCAAACTAATGAATATGAATCAATTCCACATGAGTTTGTTATTTCCTTTGCTATATATGAAACCAATATAATGTCGTTACATATAATATGGTTATAACTTATAAGCAAGGTGATAAAATTATCTCATAAAAATTCTGTTCAATTCATTCATTTATTAGTACAGTCTATAAGAAATTGGATTTATATGTAACTCAAGTTGACCTATAAGAAATTTGTCAAAATATTTTCAAAAAGATATTTTTTATTTGATATATTATTTTTAGAAAAAAATTAATTCTATCTGGTGCTAAAAAGTTAAACAAAGAAATAAAAGAATTAGGCGGAGTGAGTTATGATCTACTTTTTAGCCAGTTCAGTCCAAGTAACTTTATACCACTCATTTGACACCCCCATTTGCAAACACAAGTATTTGAACAAAATTAACCTAACCCTGACTGCAAGTTTGGCAGAAACGAATTGTTTCGAGTAAGGATTTAGCAAAGAAAATTGAGTAGAGAAGATTTAAAATACCCCAATTGTGATGCCAGCTTGCTTTATTTGCAACAATGTTGTCATTATACGCCCTTAAATTAGGAAATTAGGCTTAGACATCGGTCTTGCAAGTTGCAACTAGAAGTGTTATGACAGAAAGAAAATTTACACTATTCTAAGATTTATACCTGTCACTTAATTCAATTTTGAACCCTTTATTTAGTTTCTTTCCCTGTGCCAAGAGAATTCAAACATCTTATAAATATATATTTTTTTTAAGTTTTGTCATGTACATACTAAAGGTTGAGTTCGGACTTCGGAGCCTAAAAGACAAGTTTTTTTAATTAAAATTTTAAAAGAGTACATCAAAATGAAAAAAATTCAAAGCGGACAAGGTAAACACTTCTGTTTACCTTGTCCATTAAAAAGTTAACGGTATTAGTCCACATGTTAAAGTGTAAGGTAAAATGGTGATTTTACCTTATAAGGTAAATGGAGTCACTAACCTTGTCTATTATCTATTTGATAGATTCCGAAAAGTGCAAGGTATTACAAGGTAAATAGAGTCGTTAACCTTGTAAGTTAGGATCTCATGTTCACCTTGTAAGGTAGGATCCCATGTTTACCTTGTAAAAACTTCAAAATTCTCGATGCTATATAAAGAGTGTGAGTATAGGTTTATTTCTTGCATCAACTCAGAATTTTCTTTTTTAATAAACTTCATAACTCAAAATATTTGTTGAACCTTATTCATTTCTTACTTTAAAATGAATAAGGAAAGAGTAAATTTACATTGGGGTGGTGAAGTTTTGCATGATGGAAATTAGGTGTGATGTAGTCGGTGTCCTATAGTGGTAATTCAATGTAAGGCCCCGCAAAATCCTAAGCTTAATTCAGTCCTTTAGGCTTGTCAAAGGGTCCCAGACTTAGAATATTTTAGCTAAGTACTCAGACTTAGTGTCATTTTAACCTACGAAGATTGGCATTCTTATTTCGCTACCTTTACGGCCATTAAATGTTGATGCTTAGGTTGATTCATGATCAGGAATGTCCGTAGGTATTTTCGGACAAGTTTTAGATTTTTCGGACTTCATTTGAAGCTCCTTTGGAATCTCAAAACAGTGAATCAATGCGATCTTGGCGCGCCGCGTTGACTATCGCATTGATTACTATTTTCCCCAGCTACCAGCGTCTAATTCCAGTGAATCGACGCGAACATGGCGTGACCCGTTGGCTATCGCGTCGACCTGTGCGTCGGTAACCCAGTTTTCAGTCATTAAAAAACCTCATTCTTGGGGGTATTTAGGTCTTTTTTCCTCGACTCTCAACTCTCAAAACACGAAATTAAACTTTCAATAGAGCAAATATAGTCATTCTTTCTCAAATTTGCTCAAGAATAAAACCCTAGAAGATCCAATTTCAAATCAAGAACACCCTTGGAGTCCAAGAATCTCTTTTGAACTTCAAGTAATTGATTTTATGGTTTTCATGGTTGGAATTAAAGTGTATCCATGATTGCTATTTGGATTAAGTTCCTAATTCATGATTATATAGATACATCTCATGTGAAATTGATCATTATGTGTGTGGATTCATGTGAATCCATGATAAACCCTTGACTTGTGAAATTAGAGATGAATTATGATGCTCACTTGTTGTTCAATACTATGTGCATATACTATGCTCACCAAGTGCTTGATAAATTGTCCATGTGAACTATTAAGAAAATGAAATCATGTCAAGTTAGCTTATGTGCAAGTTATAACATGAAAATGTTTGTCAAAATGCCCCAATGAGTGAATAATGATCAAGTTCATAGTTTACATGTTTCATGTTATGCCATGTCTCTTAATTTATGCTATCGAGTCCTGAGGGTACTTGTACCCCACAATTTGGCTGATTACCTAGAGCCATGGTTAGTCATAGAACAGTATCAGTCACGACACGATCAGTGGTACTCTCGGTCAGTTACATAACTCAGAAAAACTCAGTAGAATCCATATTAGTCTAGTCTAATTCAGTATCCAGTTTAGACCTCGGTAAACTTAGTCAGCTAACAGAATTCTGTAGTATTCTGTCAGTCAACGGAACTCAGTGAACTCAGTTCAGTTCAGCTATTTAATAATCTCAGTAACCGTTCAGTCTAGCCTAGTACAGACTGTCACATCCCTTTTTCGCTTGAGGGTCGAGTCGAAGGGTTTTTCCAATTAAAGTGACAGTATTGAATAAGGATTAATTTATTTACGGAGTCGCCACTTGAAATTGAGTTATGGTGTTCCAAGTCACCTTTTTGAATCCCTAATCAAAAGAAAATGACTCTTTTTATTGGTCTGCGAAAACAGAAGACCGGGTAAGAAATTCTGTTGACCGAAGGGAAGGTGTGAGGCACCCCTCGAGTCCCATGGTTCAATAACGGTCGCTTTATTGACTTAAACTATTTTGATAAATTGTGTTAAGGCCTAAAATCACTCATTTTTATTATACCAAAAACTATTTAAAACTATTGTATTAGACTAGCGAAAATTAATTTCTTAGAAAAATGTTTTGTCAAGGTGCATGATTGCATCCTTGAATTTTTAAATATCTCAGAAAAATGCGTACGCCGCATTCTTAATTGAGACGAAGAAATTAAACATGCCTAAAATTTGCCTAAAAATCTTAATAAACTAAAGTAAAATTCATTTACACTCAATTAATTAAATCCATAAATAATTATTAAGTTCTATTAACGAAAGTAATAAAGTAAATGAAATACACAAATTTACCTATATTATGCTAAATTTAATATTATCCCCAAAATTTAATATCTTTAAATTAAATAAACTCAAATCATATGTTATAAGACAAATCACACACAAAAATCCTCGAAATATTATTTGAACATAAATTCTTCAAAAATAAATAACTTGAAATATATAATGTGTGTCATTTTAAAGCAAAAATATAAACGATAATAATTTTTTTTT